>NC_046168.1:77027205-77033227 GCF_011064425.1 Rattus rattus | reverse complement strand
CTGGATTTGTAGAAAGATATTGTGTAAATTTGGTTTTGTCTTGGAATATCTTGGTCTCTCCATCTATGTTAATTGAGAGTTTTGCTGGATACAGTAACCTGTGCTGGCATTTGTGTTCTCTTAGGGTCTGTATGACATCTGTCCAGGATCTTCTGGCTTTCATAGTCTCTGGTGAGAAGTCTGGTGTGATTCTGATAGGTCTGCCTTTATATGTTACTTGACCTTTTCCCCTTATTGCTTTTAATATTCTTTCTTTGTTTTGTGCATTTGGTGTTTTGACTATTATGTGATGGGAGGAGTTTCTTTTCTAGTCCAATCTATTTGGAGTTCTTTAGGCTTCTTGTATGTTTATGGGCATCTCTTTCTTTAGGTTAGGGAAGTTTTCTTCTATGATTTTGTTGAAGACATTTACTGGTCCTTTGAGCTGGGAGTCTTCAATCTTTTCTATACCTATTATCCTTAGGTTTGATCTTCTCACTGAGTCCTGGATTTCTTGTATGTTTTGGACTGATATTTTCCATTACATTGTCGTTTTGACGCGTATTTGTTTTCTATGACTCTTCTGCTCTGATGTTCTGTCTTCTATCTTGTATTATGATGTATCACTTATATGGCTCTGTCTTCTTTGGTTTTTCTATCAGGGTTGTTTCCTTTCTGCTTCTATTTCCATTTTGTTCTTCTTTGATTGTGTTTTCTGTAATTTTTCAGGGATTTTTTTTTTTTGATATAGGCTTCTTTTTATTTATTTATGTTTTCCTGCGACTCTAAGGAGTGCTTTATATCTTTTCTTAAGTCCTCCATCATCATGATCGAAATGTGATTTAAATTAGATCTTGTTTTTCTGGTGTGTTTGGATATTCAGTGTTTGCTTTGGTGGGAGAATTGGGCTCCGATGATGCCATGTAGTCTTGGTTTCTGTTGTTTGGGTTCCTGTGCTTGCCTCTCACCATCAGGTTACCTCTGGTGTTACCTTGTTCTGCTATTTCTGACAGTGGCTAGACTGTCTTATAGGCCTTTGTGTCAGTAGTGCTGTAGACCTGTTTTCCTGTTTTCTTTCAATCAGTTATGGGAACAGAATGTTCTGCTTTAGGGCGTTTAGTCTTTCCTGTCTTCTGGTCTTCAGCTGTTCCTGTGGGCTTGTGGCCTGAGTCCACCAGGCAGGTTGCTTGGAGCAGAAAAGTTGGTCTTACCTGTGGTTCCGTAGCTGAAGTTTCTCATGGGGGGGGGCTGCTTTTGAGCTCTCCATGAGGCCGGCAACCAGGAGAGCCTGCACCGCCTTTCCCTAGGGGCCACCATGCACCAGGGTCCCAGATGGCGTTAGGTGTTTTCCTCTGGAGTCAGAAATGTGGGCAGAGTGTAGTCTCTTCTGGCTTCCCAGGCGTGCCTGCCCCTTTGAAGGTTTAGCTCTCCCTCCCATTGGATTTGGGTGCAGAGAACTGTTGACTGGGTCCCTTCAGGTCCGGTTGGTGTCTGGATGCAGGGGACCTGCTGCTCGAGTGCCCCTATCTTCTGGTTCCCAGAGGCAGTATACAGTTTCCTCTTGGGTCCAGGGATGTGGGCAGGGGTGGGCAGGGGTGGGCAGTATTGGTGGTCTCTCCCACTCTGCAGTCTCAGGAGTGCCCACCTGTCTGGGTGGTAAGCTCTCTCTCTCGGGTTTGGGAGCAGGAAGCTGTGGGCCGGGATCAGTGAGGTTGGGGCTCCAGCTAAAAACCGGAAGTGTACGGTCCCAGAAGAATTTTGCCTCTGTTTTTTCCTGAGTCCATCAGGCAGGCTGCTTGGAGCAGAAAAATTGGTCTTACCTGTGGTCCCATAGCTGAAGTTTCTCATGGGGGCTGCTTTTGAGCTCTCTATGAGGCTGGCAACCAGGAGGGCCTGCGCCACCTTTTCCCCAGTTATATTCTTCTTAATAGTTCAAAGAGCCTGCTATAAATTAGATCAGTCTAGAGCACCAATCAAGTCTCACCAAATACAAAATAATTAAAATGACTTTGAAGAGCGCACCCTAAACGGGGGAGCCGTCTCGCTCCAATCTGCGGTGGGGTGCCCCCAGGAATCACAGTAGCCATTCTTGATGTAACAGCAAGGTAGCTTTTATTAACAAGATCTATTAGCGGGATCCCGAATTCGATCTATCCCACACAGGAATGAGGAATGAATTTTGAGCCTCAAACTCGAGGGTTTATATAGGGAGGTTAGGGGCATTCTAACGTTGTTACACATGATTGGTCAATTCAAATGGTGCACAGTTACTTCCATTTGGAAATTACATCAGGAGCACGTGCTCTCTAACAGCTCGGCAGGCAGGTAGGGTGGCTCATCTCACTCAGGGGTGAAGGAAGGGGAGGTGGCTGAATTGGTCAATGTCCTTGAAGACTGATAGCTGGTTTGGCAAGTCTATCTGGCTCCCTCAGGCACGTCCGGCCCTGCACATCGGACTCTGACAATGAGTAACCTTTTAAACTCTAGTTCTACAACTTCTTTTAATTTTATCAGATCATGGTGCATATAATTAGAAATCAGTAACAAAAAAAAGCATGGGAACTACTAAGTATGGGATCTAAATAATACACTCTTGAACTGAATAAATTAGTGTAGAAATTAGAGAGTTCTTATAGTCAAATGAAAGTTAAACCCTACTTTCTAGAACTTTTGGAATATAGCTAAAGAGATCCTAAGATGATAGTTTATAGCTATGAATGTTTACAATAAAAATCAGAAAGATGTCAAGTCAATAACCTAATGATAATCACAAGGGCCTATTATGAAAAGAATAATCCAAATCTCAAAATAGTATATGACAAGAAATTATAATCGCCATGGCAGAGACATGAAGCAGAGACTAAAAAAGAAACAATATATTAAAGTTTTAAACAAAGAGTTAGTTCTTTAAAACAAAAAGGACAATTGATGAACTCCTAGTCATAATAGTCAGGAAAAGAGAATAGACCCCAAATTAATAAAATTAGAGATTGAGGTGGGGAAGACATTACTACTGATGACTTTGAAATACAAAGAATCATGAAAGAGCATGTTGAAGACTTACCTTTAAAACACTGGAAAATCTAGAAGAACTGTATATTATAAGTTATAGACATAGTTCTCCAAGACACATATGCCCTTCAAATGAAATGAAAAGGTGTAAACAACTTAACAGATACATAGCAGCTAACAAGACCAAAACAATTATAAAATCTCCCCCAAAAAGGAAAGTTTGTGATTATGCACGGGTTCATTGCCAAATTTCACGAAATCTTTAAATACAAGCTTACACTGATGATGTTCAAATTGCTCAATAAGAAGGATAAGAAAGGGAGGTGTTGATATCGTGAAGTCAGCATTCCCCCATACAACATCTTACAAGGACACAACACAAAAGAATACTGTGGATGAAAAATTACCGCACTACATTCAAGAATACATCAAGAAGGTTGTACACCGTGGTCAAGCAGGTTTCATTCCAGGGGAAGAGAATAGGCTCAAAATGTGAAAACCAATAAGTACATTTCCATACACAATTAGATTTGGGACAGAGACCACACGATCCTCTTCAATTGACGGAGAAAAAGACTAGAAGAAATACTCATTCGTGCAAAAGTCCTGAAGATAAGCAATAGGAAGAACATCTCACTAAGGGCTGTATTGTGACAAACCGATAGCCAGCAGCTTTGTTCATTATAGCAAAAAAAAAAAGCAATAAAACTCAAATAGCCATCAATTTACATCAGACAAGTTCATGTTCACAGACAGAAACATACAGCAATGGAAGGATGAGAATACACAAGATGCTTGACTATTTTTTGGTATGTTTAATTCTTTATTCAGATGAGTGTTTCACCTGCACTTATGTATGTGCATTATGTATCTGCCTGTAATTGCCCTTGAAGGTCAGAATATGGTGAGAAAATCTCTGGAACTGGAGTCGTGGGATGGTTGAATTACCATAATGGGTACTTGGGACGAACTGGTTCTGTGCAAGAGCAACTAGCGCTCTTCACTCCTGAGTCATCTCTAGCCTCAAGATGACTGAATCGAAAAAAAAAAAAAAAAAAACCAACCAACCAACAAAGAGGCAAAACATATGCTATATGAATCAACTCAGTAAGTATGAAACAATGCTAATCTGTGATTTAAAAACTCAAGTGTTTTGCATGCGATTGGGGAAATTATTTGGATTAGAGGAGAGTCTAAGGAATTTGTGGGGTGTGAATGCTATATATTCGAGAAACACAGTGGGTAGAATAACTGTGAAATTCTATGTAATTTATTATGTAACTAATTTTTAAGATGTTGCTTTGTATTTGTCTGATACCTTAATTTAGTTTTTTATTTTTTGCATTTTGAATTTCCTTAATAGAGATTTATATATTTACAATTTTTCCTTTCTGCCCATTAGCTATGTTGTTCATTCATGGTTAATTTTCCTTCCTTTCTTGGGGAGAAGGTGTGGGTGATACTGAGCCCTCTCAGTCCCATGAACCTGGTTTCAGGGTGATATCAGTTTTTATCTCAAATCCCTACTCTTGGTCTGTAGAACCAGGCCCTGATCCCAAGCTTAAGATGTGTTTTGGGGTCCTAGCTATGATGAAAGTTGAATCAGACATTTTTGCTCCTTGACAGGGCGAGCATCCTTCATTTTTTTTTTTTTTTGGTTCTTTTTTTTCGGAGCTGGGGACCGAACCCAGGGCCTTGCGCTTCCTAGGCAAGCGCTCTACCCCTGAGCCAAATCCCCAACCCGCATCCTGCATTTTTGACAAGTGCCTCCCCAGAGTTTCCCTTCTCTTTGCTCCCCGGAAGTGACTGTATTGTGGGCAACATGGATTTTGGTTTTTATGTCCACAGCCTAGTCTGATGCAGCTCTCACATAACTTGTGTGCCCTTCCACTTTGGACTTTCCCCCTCCTTTTTTGCTCACCGTCTTACCACACAAACCAGGCTGTCTCTGCAGACCTGAATTCAAGCCTCAAGTCTCAGCTCAGTCTTCTATCCATCCTGTGCTTGCCCTAACCTTTCTGTGAGACCAGAGAGATGTCTCAGGCAACCCGTCAGGCGAGCAGTATGTTGTCTTCTCTCAGCAGGCGGACTGCTGTTTATTTCTGAATAAAGTTGCCACTTATACTTTGTGTTTCTAGAGTTTTCTTCTTAGGGAGGTGAATCAAGGTCAGATCAATTACATCATCACAGCAGATAGACAAGGTTTCCTTGTAGCTGAAGTGTAACCTGTGAAGTTTGGTGCCAAAGAAATGCCATCCCACCTGGGAGTCAGAGAGATAGATACGTTTATGTTAAAGAGACAGCCATGGTCAAGTTTTGCTTAGATATAAAGATGTATGTTACAGTATTCTTGTGCTTGATACTTTAACTCTGTCACTCAGTACCAAAGATGAAGAAATTTTACATGCTAAAGTAGTCACCAGGCTTGGGTCTTATAAAGTAGACAGTGTCCTTTTCTGCTCAGTATGACCAGCAAACACAAGCAAGGTCACAGGTGACTGGGAGTGGAGGATGGGCAGAAGAAAGCTTACATGCTGGCGAAGGAGATCGATCCCAGAAACATTTAGTGATGTCCGGAGACATTTTTGGTATTTCAATTGGCAGGAGGGTGCTGACAACATTCAGTGGTAAATACATAGAATATCTCCCACCACAAAGAAGAATTTGGTTCAAATCATCAGTAGGGCCAAGGCTAGGAAATCATGCTCTATTCTCATGGACTTGGACTCAAATTCTAGGTGTGCCCCTTGCTGTCTAGGTTATCTTGAGAAAATCGTTAAAGTAGGCCTTACTCTATGAGGTGGGGGTTAGTAATAAGAAGTTAAAACAATGTTAGAAAAGCCATAGGCATCTGATAGTTAACCACAACTGTTTCTTTGTGTGAGATTAGCCTTCCCTAGTGTTCGGTTTGTAATTGTTTTACCTTTGAAAAGGAAGAGGAAGAGTCTATACAAAAGATATGAGTTTGTTGTGTATTTAAGAGTTTTCCAGTATTCCCTTGGCTTAAAAAAACAAAGTAACAGAAGCAAAG
>NC_046168.1:76897958-77027105 GCF_011064425.1 Rattus rattus | reverse complement strand
CTTTTCCCCAGTTATATTCTTCTTAATAGTTCAAAGAGCCTGCTATAAATTAGATCAGTCTAGAGCACCAATCAAGTCTCACCAAATACAAAATAATTGAAATGACTTTGAAAGAGCGTACCCCTAAACGGGGAGCCGCGTCTCTCGCTCCAATCTCGGGGTGGGGTGCCCCCAGGAATCACGAGTAGCCATTCTTGATGTAACAGCAAGAGGTAGCTTTTATTAACAAGATCCCTATTAGCGGGATCCCGGGTCGATACGTATCCCACACAGGAGACAGAGGAATCGAATTCTCGAGCCTCCAAACCCGAGGGTTTATATAGGGAGGTTAGGGGCATTCTGTGAGTTACACATGATTGGTCAATTCAAATGGTGCACAGTTACTGCTAGAAACAAAATTACATCAGCAAAGGGAGTACGTGCTCTCTAACAGCTCGGCAGGCAGGTAGGGTGGCTCATCTCACTCAGGGGGGTGAGGGAAGGGGAGGGGGTGGCTACAGATGGTCAATGTCCTTGGGGCTGATAGCTGGTTTGGCAAGTCCTATCTCTGGCTCTCCCTCAGGCACGTCCGGCCCTGCACATCCGGACTCTGACAATGAGTAACCTTTTTAAAACTCTAGTTCTACAACTTCTTTTAATTTTATCAGATCATGGTGCATATAATTAGAAATCAGTAACAAAAAAAGTATGGGAACTACTAAGTATGGGATCTAAATAATACACTCTTGAACTGAATAAATTAGTGTAGAAATTAGAGAGTTCTTATAGTCAAATGAAAGTTAAACCCTACTTTCTAGAACTTTTGGAATATAGCTAAAGAGATCCTAAGATGATAGTTTATAGCTATGAATGTTTACAATAAAAATCAGAAAGATGTCAAGTCAATAACCTAATGATAATCACAAGGGCCTATTATGAAAAGAATAATCCAAATCTCAAAATAGTATATGACAAGAAATTATAATCGCCATGGCAGAGACATGAAGCAGAGACTAAAAAAGAAACAATATATTAAAGTTTTAAACAAAGAGTTAGTTCTTTAAAACAAAGTAAGGACAATTGATGAACTCCTAGTCATAATAGTCAGGAAAAAGAGAATAGACCCAAATTAATAAAATTAGAGATGAGGTGGGGGAAGACATTACTACTGATGACTTTGAAATACAAAGAATCATGAAAGAGCATGTTGAAGACTTACCTTTTAAAACACTGGAAAATCTAGAAGAACTGTGGCTATTATAAGTTATAGACATAGTTCTCCAAGACACACATGCCCTTCCAAAATGAAATGAAAAAGGTGTAAACAACTTAAGCAGATACATAGCAGCTAACAAGACCAAAACAATTATAAAAATCTCCCCCAAAAGGAAAGTTTGTGATTATGCAGGTTCATTGCCAAATTTCACGAAATCTTTAAATACAAGCTTACACTGATGATGTTCAAATTGCTCAATAAGAAGGATAAGAAAGGGAGGTGTTGATATCGTGAAGTCAGCATTCCCCCATACAACATCTTACAAGGACACAACACAAAAGAATACTGTGGATGAAAAATTACCGCACTACATTCAAGAATACATCAAGAAGGTTGTACACCGTGGTCAAGCAGGTTTCATTCCAGGGGAAGAGAATAGGCTCAAAATGTGAAAACCAATAAGTACATTTCCATACACAATTAGATTTGGGACAGAGACCACACGATCCTCTTCAATTGACGGAGAAAAGGGGCATGACTAGAAGAAATACTCATTCGTGCAAAAAGTCCTGAAGATAAGCAATAGGAAGAACACATCTCACTAAGGGCTGTGTGTGACAAACCGATAGCCAGCAGCTTTGTTCATTGTAAGCAAAAGCAATAAAACTCAAATAGCCATCAATTTACATCAGACAAGTTCATGTTCACATAGACAGAAACATACAGCAATGGAAGGATGAGAATACACACAAGATGCTTGACTATTTTTGTATGTTTAATTCTTTATTCAGATGAGTGTTTCACCTGCACTTATGTATGTGCATTATGTATCTGCCTGGTGCCCTTGAAGGTCAGAATATGGTGAGAAAAATCTCTGGAACTGGAGTCGTGGATGGTTGTGAATTACCACGTGGGTACTTGGGACTGAACTGGTTCTGTGCAAGAGCAACGAGCGCTCTTCACTCCTGAGTCATCTCTGTAGCCTCAAGATGACTGAATCGAAAAAAAAATATAAAAAAAACCAACCAACCAACAAAGAGGCAAAAACATATGCTATATGAATCAACTCAGTAAGTATGAAACAATACTAATCTGTGATTTAAAAACTCAGAAGTGTTTGCATGCGATTGGGGAAATTATTTGATTAGAGGAGAGTCTAAGGAAATTTGTGGGGTGTGAATGCTATATATTCGAGAAACACAGTGGGTAGAATAACTGTCAGAATTCTATGTAATTTATTATGTACTAATTTTTAAGATGTCGCCTGCTTTGTATTTGTCTGATACCTTAATTCTAGTTTTTATTTTTTTGCATTTTGAATTTCCTTAATAGAGATTTATATATTTACAATTTTCCTTTCTGCCCCATTAGCTATGTTGTTCATTCATGGTTAATTTTCCTTCCTTTCTTGGGGAGAAGGTGTACGGTGATACTGAGCCCTCTCAGTCCCATGAACCTGGTTTCAGGGTGATATCAGTTTTATCTCAAATCCCTACTCTTGGTCTGTGAACCAGGCCCTAGTCCTAAGCTGTAAGATGTGTTTTTTTGGGGGGTCTCAGCTGCATGATGAAAGTTGAACTGTGACATTTTTGCTCCTTGACAGGGCGAGCATCCTGCATTTTTTTTTTTTTTTGGTTCTTTTTTTTCGGAGCTGGGGACCGAACCCAGGGCCTTGCGCTTCCTAGGCAAGCGCTCTACCACTGAGCCAAATCCCCAACCCCCACCCTGCATTTTTGACAAGTGCCTCACCAGAGTTTCCGTTCTCTTTGCTCCCCGGAAGTGACTGTATTGTGGGCAACATGGATTTTGTTTTTATGTCCACAGCCTAGTCTGATGCAGCTCTCACATAGACTTGTGTGCCCTTCCACTTGGACTTTCCCCTCTCCTTTTTGCTCACCGTCTTACCACACAAATCCAGCTGTCTCTGCAGACCTGAATTCAAGCCTTAAGTCTCAGCTCAGCTCTTCTATCATCCTGTGCTTGCCCTAACCTTTCTGTGGACAGCCAGGAGAGATGTCTCAGGCAGCCGTCTGTGAGCCGAGCAGTATGCTGCTCTTCTCTCAGCAGGCGGCCTGCTGTTTATTTCCTGAATAAAGTTGCCACTTATACTTTGTGTTTCTAGAGTTTTCTTCTTAGGAGGTGAATCAAGGTCAGATCAATTACATCATCACAGCAGATAGACAAGGTTTCCTGTAGTTGAAGTGTAACCTGTGAAGTTTATGCCAAAGAAATGCCATCCCACTCTGGGAGCTGTAGAGATAGATACGTTTATGTTTAGAAGAGACAGCCATGGTCAAGTTTTGTTTAGATATAAAGATGTATGTTAAGGTGTATTCTTGTGCTTGATACTTTAACTCTGTCACTCAGTACCAAAGATGAAGAAATTTTACATGCTAAAGTAGTCACCAGGCTTGGGTCTTATAAAGTAGACAGTGTCCTTTTCTGCTCAGTATGACCAGCAAACACAAGCAAGGTCACAGGTGACTGGGAGTGGAGGATGGGCAGAAGAAAGCTTACATGCTGGCGAAGGAGATCGATCCCAGAAACATTTAGTGATGTCCGGAGACATTTTTGGTATTTCAATTGGCAGGAGGGTGCTGACAACATTCAGTGGTAAATACATAGAATATCTCCCACCACAAAGAAGAATTTGGTTCAAATCATCAGTAGGGCCAAGGCTAGGAAATCATGCTCTATTCTCATGGACTTGGACTCAAATTCTAGGTGTGCCTTGCTGTCTAGGTTATCTTGAGAAAATCGTTAAAGTAGGCCTTACTCTATGAGGTGGGGGTTAGTAATAAGAAGTTAAAACAATGTTAGAAAAGCCATAGGCATCTGATAGTTAACCACAACTGTTTCTTTGTGTGAGATTAGCCTTCCCTAGTGTTCGGTTTGTAATTGTTTTACCTTTGAAAAGGAAGAGGAAGAGTCTATACAAAAGATATGAGTTTGTTGTGTATTTAAGAGTTTTCCAGTATTCCCTTGGCTTAAAAAAACAAAGTAACAGAAGCAAAGTGAAGGAAATATAAAGAGGGGGGAGGAGGGGACGCGTGGGTGTGCACCGCGTGCGCGCGCGCACGCACGCACGCACGCACGCACACACACACACACAGAATATGTTCCACATTTATAGAATTCCTATATACAATGGACAACTAAGAATCTTGCATTAGTTCAGTCTGTATAAGAGACAGTCAAATATTATCAAATAGTGTTTTCTTACAGAAAATGGACATAGTGTCTTAAGGTGGAGCTCTAATGCTCATCGCTAAGTGCCCTACCCAAATAAGAAATCTTCCCTCCTCCGTGTTTATAGAGTATTTGCTGCTCCTGGCCCTGGGTAGCAGATGAATTAAAAGCATCCTATGACAGAGTCAGGGGTTCATTACAGTATAATGTGAACACGAAGTTTCAAATGACAGAAGTACTAGAGAGGAAAGTGAAGGACGTTCACCAGAAACGCACATACTCTCAGCAAATTTGGCAATTCCGGAAGGTAATTTGAGGCGTTTCCTTGCTTTGCTCATTCATTGGTCTACAGAGAAACCTTTAGTAAACCATCCTAATTATGCTTCAGGCACAGTATGCGCCAGGAGAAAATTATAAATAAGATGATCATTGTACCTTTAAGAATTGGTGGTTTATCTATTTGAGCAACCAAATGTTTTATTAAAAGAAAGAAAATCACTACTGCTCTTGAAAAAAAATCACAAAGGGGGAAAAAACATAAATTACTTGCAGATCAAATTAAATCACCCAGATATTATGAGTGCTGTCAATTATATGCTGGCCTCTGTGACAGTCCTGGCCTGCCATTTGCAATCAATGGTTGCAGGAGAGGGAGGCGACTCACTCGACATCACTAACTAATAACGTCCGTGTCAGTTCAATCTCCTAACTACATTGCAGTCTCCTTGCAGGCAGAAATCTGTCTGCGAACAGAGGGGCCATCCTTTGTCATTCATTTCTAAAATCAATTCTATTTGTTTAAATGCCCACAAAGCATATGACTTCCTGTGTGGTCTCTAGTTTATACAAATTACAGATTGATGTAAGAGTAGCAGGCCTCAAATTCAATAATACAAGTTTTATAAGTGATTATCTAAAATTTCATTTATTAAGCCTTAATTTATTGTTATGTTTTATATGAGTCCATTGCATACCTTATAAACATGTCCAAGAATACGAAATTTTAATGACTACACAATGATGGCCTTATTAATTTTAAATTAAATATGTCTGCTCACTTCTGAAAGTAAACTTCAAGAACCACTGCGAATAACTCTGGGAGTGAGCTCGATCTTACATATTAGTGTGTTTGTCACTGTAAGTATTGTTTTGGAGAAGACTAAAGATGGCGACTAGAATGTATGCGTTGTGTGCTCTCTGTATCTGTTATGATTGCTGGATGCACTCCGTGAGGATTCTCTAGTCGGCATGGAGGAGGCGAAGCAGAGCCCAGTGTTGTGTAACTTAATGATGTGGGCAGCAGAGTTGGAGAGCCTGGGAGATGACCTTGAAGCTACATCACTTCTGAGTTGATAAGAGGATGTAAATTTGAGGGTCTTGCTACTGTTTGCCTTTGCTGTCCTACATCTCTCTTATCTATATCGCTTTACAGTTTATTAGATGACCATCCATGCTGGAAAATTTCTTGTTGAATTTCTGAGAAACCGGGGTTTCTTTCAATAACAGTAAGCGCGAGGAGAGGAATGGAAGCCGAAAGCTTTGTTTCTTCATGGGGACAAACTGGTGGACGTCAGTGGGCTGCAGTGCCAGGTGGTAAGTATTAACCGGTACACCAGCGAGTGTAGCGACCATCAACAGTCAAAGTTCCAAATGGGTGCGGGGAAGGCAGGTTTCTGATGTCCTCCATCTGCTTCAAGCGATCTTTGATTATTCACATATTGCTGAGGATTTAACCCTTGACAGACATTAAAAATGACTTTGCACTTTTCCGTTGGGTCCAGTCATAAGCCAGTCTAAAGTAAGTGCCCCATGGAAACAGAACGGAACAAATCCATTTCTACAGCACTGCTTCAGCTCTGTATGTTCACTTTAACCTTACCCATGGTTCAGTGTCACTAATACCATGCACTCATGTCTAGGAAGAGCGTCCTCAAAGGCAGGTAATATTGGCACAATCTAAACATTCTACAATGTTTAATGGCACTGTAGGGAAAGATATACATGCTTCACTTTACACATACATACATATGCACCTCGTACCACGCACACATGCCACATATACACTGTATAGCACTTATACAGCACACACCACACACACACTGCACCACTATGCATCACACACAAACACACACAGATCACACACCGTGAACATGTGCACTGCATATCACACATACACATACACACACATACACACACACACACACTGCACATCACAAATGCATGTCACACTCACACACACACATAGCAGCACATACACACGTACACACATTCACTACACACACACAGAAGACCATACATCCCCATGCACACACACACACACACACACACCACACACCACACCACACACACACACACACACACACACACACACACACACACACACTGCATACCATATACCAAATCTCACACATATACACACACACTACACACACACAGCAGACCATACACCCTCATGCATACACACACATACACCACATACCACACATACACACACACACACAAACACACACACACACACACACACACACACACACACACATACACACACGCACCATGTACCACATACCACATACCAAACACTTCTTTGGAGTTCTCAGTCTACCTTCTCTTCTTCACTCGGCCATTTTTGCTTTCTTCCACTTAAGTTTTCATCTTGTGACAAACACCATCATAGTAGAGAGAAATTAGTATGCCGTGGTGGGCTTGTATCAGTCCACAACCCACCTGGGAGATTTGGGTACCTTCTAATTTTTTTCACATAACTATTTAACATGGTACACTCTTGAAATGAAACAAGTAACATGTTTTTGTGGTAACCACCTTAAGTTATGAGCTTGCAGTGCCTGAGTGTAATAATAACGTTCAGATGAATGCTAGAATGAGTGCTAGATACACGAAATAGAGAGAGGCCTGGATGAATAGGAGAGTGAGAATGAGGTTTCTACAAAAGAAAGCTTTTTGGGGGGTGATGGAGGAAAAATAATGTGTTTAAATATTCAGCTATGGAGAGCCGCCTTTATTGCACAGAATTGTATTTTCTTAGTACTTTTCTGTTCAGTACTTGATCTTCAACCTGTGATTTGGAAAGATTCTTCCCTGTCGTCATGTTAGTGTCACTGTCAGGTATAGCACATTAGCTGAAACTGACCATCCATACTGTGCCGTAAGAACGACTTCTGTTTCACAGACAATCTGCTTTGTAATGAACAAATACAACTGAGTCCAAGCTGAGGAACTTGACAGATCATCTCTTCAGTAAAGCAGGGAGCCCTTAGGGTCTAGAATTCCAGGTTGTGAGTGAGTGTTTGGGGGCTTAATTCTTAGAGCAAATTGCTGTTCCCACTGTAAACCATTACTTATTTGAATTTCTGACAACACAAAGCTTCACCCTTATTCTTTTATGGCTTTGGTGGCTAAAGACAAGTTTTCAACAATTCCGGTTCTCTTGTGAGCAATACCCCTGCTTAGAATTTGTCATAGTGACAAGTCTATTTAAGACAATTTCCCTTGATGAAGTTCGTCCTTTTGGAAGCTTGTCCATTCTTAATGTGAAATGCGGCTTATGTTTACCAAGAACCCAGCCCTCCACTTTGAATAACATCCTATTATTCCTTGCCGTGTTTTAACAAAGATGCAAAACATCTGGCCACCCACTTTGCAGTAACGAAGTCTTCCATGGTTCCAGTTAAGCTGCCCATGTCTTTCCCTTGGTGGCCTTATATACTTCTAACCTGGGAAGAGTAAACAGATACCTTAGCACTTTATAGACTGACATGTTTTGCATCCAGTGTTTCAATTATTACCCCACATGGAGATAGAGTTTTCAGAATACTTGGATGTATACAATTCCCCTGACAGAAGCCATGGGAATCATTAGGTAAACTTCATATTACTGTCAATTTTATTTGAGTAGCAGAGAAGTACTCTCCTCAAAGTTATACACTGGATGGCATATAAACTTGAACTGAAAACTACTCTCTTACCTGTTACTTTTCTTAACCCCTCAGATTTCTTTGCTCACACTTTGAGGCAATATGCTCTTTTGTATACAATATATAAAGTTCATAAATTTTGCCAGCTTCAACATATATTTGCTGAGCACTGAGTGAGCAATGGGTTTTGGCTTAGTGCTCAGAGTTTAAAACTCATGGCAGTAGGAGAGCAGACATAGAACCACAAAGTGTGCAAATCCTTGAAGAAGGCACCATGAGGGTACTTTAGTGACAGTGTTGATCAGCCCGTTGACTGGTGTTGACTGGACTGGTTGAGTGGACTCTCTGTAGGAGGAACGGCAGGCCTCACTGACAAGGTGGTGGCCACTTCTGTGTAACTGTCCTGTCGATAAACAGCGAGTGGGGCCGAGCAGCCGCACAGGCAACTTCAGCATGAAGCCTGCCTGAGAGCCTAGTGATCGGGACAATGACAGCCAAATGGAAACTGTCACGCTTTGAGGACACGCTTGCTTGGGACCAAGGTGATACAGGTGGAAGGTATAAAGGGCGTCCCCCAGGAATTAATAAATGAGCTTGCTACTAAATTCTCATGTGCTCCTGGAGTCTGAACTGTTGATTCTGAGCCTTCTCAACCCATTGCCCTCAAGGGGGACACTGGGCAGGACAGAAGACTCAGGCAACACTCTCTAGGTGTGTAACTTTCCCCGTCACCTCTCTGCTTGAATACTTTCAGAGTCATTACAATGGCGAGCTTTCGAATTGGTACAGGACCACTCATAAGATAGAAGTATACGATAATTTCACCTAAAGTATTGTAGGGGCAGCCGGAGGAATGCTACTTGAACTTTCCTGAAGTAGGAGTACAATTTTGGCAGTGAAAGGTGAAGACTCAGATAAGCGTTCCCATGCAGAAGGAGCAGCAGAGGCCCGGTGGTAATTTACACACAAAGCATTTCAGAAGGTGAAAATGTCAGAGTGGTAGACATAATTATGACATTTATTTTAAAAAAAGAAGTGAACTGACACAATTTTTAAAGAATTTTGGAATAATTCATAGCCAAGAATTTAACCTGTGGAATCTGCAGCCACAGAGACTTTATAGAATGACAAGGAAGGCTTAGTTAGAAATGTCAAAGGGAAGAAAGATGGAGTGAAGGAAAACGTGGAAGAACAATGTTGGAGCTAAGTAGCTGCTCAAAGAATAAGAGGAAATGTTCACATGACCCAGAGTTGGCATTTACAGAGTCACCTGCGTGTCTTCTACCTAACATGGACCATGGATGAAACAGTAGCCTGTTTAATCCTTCAGGCACCAGAGTGTATTACAGACTGTAAGATATTCTTTAAAAGTGCAGTGAATTTTAGCCTCGTGAACAGCACATGAGCATTTCAGAGTGCAGAGAACACCAGATTCAGAGTAGAACAAAGCCATTCTTGTTTTCCCTTGTCTTCCACAAAGAGCACACAGAGAAAGCCACCGCCCCCTCTCTGTGCATTGCAGTATGGGTGAAGTTTGGCTAAGGAATGATACGTTGATATTTACACACAAGTGGGTTCCTTTCACTTGTGAACGTGAGTGGGCATTGGCCTCTGTTTGGTTTCGGGATAGTACGGGGTCTTAAAACGATGTTCCTTAGGAAGCAATTTTAATTAGCAGGAAAAACATCTGCTTACATCTGGATCTACTAATAATCACCATATAACAAACACAGCTTCCCAACCTTGCCTTTTATTTCCCTCGGGGCTTAGGCTTTACTTGTGGTTAGTCATGTGCAAAACAGAATAAAACTTCCACTGTCAATTCACATTGGTTCCCATCTGCCGTGAATAGTAACCTCTGACCTCTTCTGTACTGGGGATTTTTTGTTCTGTTCGTGTTGCTGTTTTGCAAAGAATCTGCAGTCACTTTATTCTGCATGTCTCACCCAGTCCTTAAAAAGAGACAGCACTTGAAAACACGAACCCAGATGATCTCAGGATGCAAGAATCCTTCAGATGTTTGCTGAGAGCTATTGAAGGAGGCTTCAGCTTGACAAAAGCAGGAAATGTTAATTTTCAGCTCGTTTATAAATAGAGGGATGATCTGTAAAGGGAAAACTGTTGTCACAGCAAATGTACACTTGAGTGATTCAAACCTAATTAGTGGTTATATGATTCACTTTGAATATATTTACTGTAACAACTGGTAAACTGCTTTTCAAACTCAGCCGTTGAATAAGCTCCATTTGTTTTGAAAGCAACGAAACAACTCTGAGAATTTATCCTCCTGTTTTCCCCAACCAAACCAACCTTCCTTACTCCGTTGTCCTCAGTGTATATGACATATGCGACCACAGGCAGTTCCCTGTTTTCCTTCTGTCCCCGATTTTTCTTCCCTGGAAAACTACCTACGTATTTAACAGAAGAAAACACATTAGGATTATCTACTTGTTCTATGCAATCTTCAGACATAAATATTAAGGAGCTTAAACATACACTAACTATAGATTTATATTTTTGTTTTATTTTAAATTTTATAAGACAAAATTTTGTACACTGAGATTACCTCCCATACCCCATCTTGCTGCCCTTTCTCCTCCCTTCCTGTTAAACATTTTGTTCCCCAGGACAAAAGAGTCCTTTGTACTTTTGTGTCATAAATACATACATGATTTTTTGTAATTATGTAAAATTTCATTATGAAAAATTATATATTTAAAATTTTTTATTTAATTATAAAATTATGTATGGGGTGTTTAACCATTTAATTATGAAAAAATCATATTACCTATATCCCTGTTAAACAAAATATTGAAAGTAGTAGAGGTAATCCAATTCTTTGCCACGTCTTGTTTTGTCACATACAAGGTATGAATGGGCAAGAAAAGGGAAATTCAAACCAAATGGCGATTTGTGGACTCTGACTGCAGGTGATTTACGATATGTCTGCTTAGAGCAAATCCTCATCTTAAGCTGATGCGAGCACTTGGTTATGCCACAAACTTTACTTTGACGAGAGAAGAGGCTCATTCTGGACAGAAATATTCAAAATCCAGGTAATGTATGCTATAAGCCAGTTGTAATGGAAAAACTTCTTCCTCAGTACTCTATATGTTAAAAATAATCTGGTTATCCAAATCCCAACCCCCAAATTCTGCTCAATTCTATTTGTTCTGGCTCTCTGGACTTCTCTCCTGTCTCTTCTCATACCTGGTTCTACCCCCCTTTTATTTCCCCCCTTCCCCTCTCTCACCCAGATCCCTTTCTCTCTATGCCTCCCATGATTATTTTGTTCCCCCTTCTAAATGGATTTGAAGCATCCACACTTTGGCCTTTCTTCTTGTTAGGATTCATGTGGTTTCTGAGTTGTACTGTGAGTATTCTTTGGGGCTGATATCCATTTATCAGCAAGTCCATACCATGCATGTCATTTGGATCTGGGTTACCTCACGCAGGATGGTTTCTAGTTCCATCCATTTGTCTACAGAGTTCGTGACAGCATTTTTAGTAGCTAGGTAGTATTCCATTGTGTAGATGTACCACATTTTCTGTAACTATTCTTTCGTTGGGGGACATCTGGGTTCTTTCCAGCTTCTGGCTATTATAAATAAGGCTGCTATGAACATAGTGGAGCATGTGTCTTTGTTATGTGTTAGAGCATCTTTTGGTATATGCCCAGGAATGGTATAGCTGGGTCTTCAGGTATTGCTATTCCCAATTTTCTGAGGAAACACCAGATTGATTTCCAAAATGGTTGTGCCAGTTTACAATCCCACAAGCAATGGAAAAGTGTTCCTTTTTCTCTACATCCTTGCCAGTATCTGCTATCACTCAAATTTTTGATCTTAGCTATTCTGGTAGAATCTCAGGGTTCTTTTGATTTGCATTTCCTTGATGACTAAGGGAGTTGTCCCAGATGGCAGGGAAGCAAGAGGCTCCCAGACCCAATGGGGATGACATTAGCCGAAAAATCTAACAGCAAGGAGATAGAACCTTAGAGACCACCTCCAGTAGATAGACATGGCTCCCAGTGTAGGGATGGGGCCACCTACCCATCTCAAAATTTTTAATTCAGAATTATCCCTGTCTAAAGGAAATGCAGAGATAAAATGGATCAGAAACCGAAGGAAAGGCCATCCAGAGACTGCCCCACCATTTTGATCCATTCCATCTGTAGACTCCAAACCGTGACACTATTGCCGATGCCAAGATGTGCTTATAGACAAGAGCTTGGTATGGCTGTCCTCTGAGAGGCTCTTCCAGCACCCTACTAAAACAGATGCAGATACTCAAAGCCAAACATTGGACTGAGCATGGGGACCCCAATGGAGGAGTTAGAGGAAGGGCTCAAGGAACTGAAGGGGTTTGCAACTCCATGGGAAGAACCATAATATTAATTTACCAGAGCTCCCAGAGAGTAAACCACCAACCAAAGAGTATACATGAACTGGTCCATGGCTCCAGCTACATATGTAGCAGAGGACTGCCTCATCGGGCATCAGTGGGAAGGGAGGTGCTTGGTGTTGTGGAGGCTCAATGCCCCAGAGAAGGGGGATGCTAGAGAGGTAAAAAGGGAGTGAGGGAGTGAGGGAGTGGGTGGTTGGGTGGGGGAGTACCCTTTAAGAGGCAATGGGGATGGGGATTCGTGGAGGGGAGATGGAGAAGGGGGATAACATTTGAAATGTAAATAAATAAAATGATTAATAAATTAAAAAATAACCTGATTATAAAATGAGCAAACTTATGGAAAGATATTTTAGGGAAATAATGAGAGGAAGAAAAACCCATGTAAAGAAAACCACAACTTGGAATGTTGAGAAGTACTTTGTTCCCTAAATGTTCCCTTTCTGTATGTGTAAAAAGTGACATCGTGGGTTGGGGATTTAGCTCAGTGGTAGACCGCTTGCCTACCAAGCGCAAGGCCCTGGGTTCGGTCCCCAGCTCCGAAAAAAAAGAAAAAAAAAGTGACATCGTGTACATACACTTTCATAAGCTGCTTTGAGAACATTTTCCCCCAGTGCCTGCTGGTGTTTCTGCATTTTCCTGGATTCTTTGAAAACCTATGTCCCCTTTCCAGAGATAAACACTGACACACAGGGATCAGTTTGTCAGTGACAGAACAATACACATTCTTCGAGAAACATGAGATGCTTCATCAAAACAATAACTTTATCCACAGACTGGCCAAAGTTCAGATGCTAGAAATGAACTACTGTGAAAGACTAATGGATTAAAAAGGCTATGTTAAAAATTGTCCTAGATGGGAACTTCTAAAGGGTTCCTTAGATGATGGTGAGGATGGAGTCCCCAAAAGATGTCTGCTCTCTGTCATCAGTGACTCTGACGTCAGAGTTAGCTGTGTTGTAAGCTTTTATGTTCTCTCCTTTATAGAGAGCAACACTGTCGAACCCAGGCAGGTCAGCGCACTGGGAATCCGTAGGGAAACTGGCTCTGGGGAGTTGGGGGGGGGTAAGGATTCTGGCAATGAAGGCAAACTGCAGATATCACCGTGTGCGCATGCATGTGTGTGTGTGTGTGTGTGGGGGGGCATGCACATGAGCTCTGGGCAAGAAATAAAGCAACTCCCTGTCCCTTTTGGCTGTAACCAACCAGTCCAGCACTGCCGAGGTCCTTCATGCCACTTTGTACTGCATTTGAACTTCTGAAAAAAATAAAATTAAAAGAAAAAAAGTAGTAGTAGTAGTAGTAGTAGTAGTAGTAGTAGTAGAGTAGAAGAAGAAGAAGAAGAAGAAGAAGAAGAAGAAGAAGAAGAAGAAGAAGAAGAAGAAGAAGAAGAAGAAGAAGAAGAAGAAGAAGAGGACCACACTGACAGAACGAGAAAATTACATAGCAGGCAGATAACGTGCTATGAGGCCAGATCCTTAAATACTGTGGTTGGAATCTTAAATTTCTTTTGTAAGTCTGAATGATTTTTATTACCACTAATAACCCTTGTGGCTCTGAAAGCTAAAATAATTTGGGTAATCAAAATTTACGTGTTAGAAGCGGGGAGGATGATTATCTGCAGAGGAGAGGAAGGAAATTCCTCTTTTCCCAATCCTTTCTGCTAACTCTCTGTGGGCAAATGGCTGCTGCATAGAACATGGGGCTGGCCACCATGTGGAGGAGGTGTGGAACCCATCCTTTGGAAGATGGCTTTGTTGGTGGCAATGACTGAGTTATCAGAAGCTGTGCTCAGCGAGGGACCACGTGGAGACGTTGTGGAGAAGGGAAAGATGGGGCGCGCTAAGATTCTTGCCCTCTTCTTTGAGACTTCATTTCTCTGTCTGCGGAGGTTTGGTTTCCTCATGACATCATCCTGCATAAGTTTCTGTTCATGATGGAGATCATATTTGCTGGACTGTGTCTTGACATTCTTGGGCATCTCTCTTCCCCAAGCTCATACAGATGGCCGGCTTAAGGATTTTAAATGAATCGCAGATAATAGAAATAAAAGTTTGTTGGGTTCAATGTGGAATCACTCAAAGACAAGGCGTTTTGTCTTTGTGTCAAAAATGAACAAATTCAGTTTTTGGATTTCTGTCAAGATAGTTAAAACAATACTATTCATAGCAAAGCCAGTAGAGTGTGCAAATTTTCTCCATAATTTGGGGTGAAAGGAAAGACATGATTTTAGAAAATAACCAGATTAAATACAACCTGGAACTTCTAGGTCTAAGGGAGATGAGAAATCTACTCTTTCAAGTGCAAGCTGTCTTTTAAAAGAGATCTCTGTCCTAGTGTTCTTCGACAATTTAGAAAACGAATTACTAAAGCAGTGGTTCTCAGTCTGTGGGTCATGACCCCTTTAAGGTCAAATGACTCACAAGGTCACCTAAGACCACCCAAAACCATAGCTTTTATTTTACAATTCATAACAGTAGCAAATTGCAGTTAGAAAGTAGCAACTTTTTGGTGTGTGTGTGGGGTTCTCATAACAGGAAAAACTGCATTAAAGGGTCTCAACATTAGGAAGTTGATAACCAGTGCCCTGGATGATTCTGAGCATTTAGAATTCTAATGTATTTATTATAAAACACGTAAGAAGAAAGACATAAGTAATAAACAACCATCTTAACCATATTTTAATTTTATCCTTAATGAAATAAACATTTATTATGGTTACTTATCAAGTGACTAGTGAACAAAACTTGATTGAATATACTTTGTTGCTTTCAAAAATCATATTTGAAAAGTCTGTCTGTGGAGATAAGTACATTCAGATACATGAAGTGCATACCCTGATGCTGCTCATGAAGTCCAGCTACTATTACATATCTAATAACTTACTTTGTTTAAATTCATTTTGACTTATTTCTGTTCCTGACATCTGTAAGCTAGCATGGACTTGTTGCCTTGTTACATTAACTTAAAGTTAAGGTGCTTCCTTAGCCTCGTTTATAGCATGTCAGTATATTAAAAAGTCAAAAAAATACAATGAAACTCATTGTGTAGATGATTTTAAAACAGATTTGAAAATTATATTTCTGTTTCTAAAAATATAGATGTGAATCTTTGAAAATGGATGACAAGCCTACCTAAATTTGGCAGAAAGTTGATAGGTCTCTTTTGTTCCCAGAAATCTATTTTCAAAATCATTTCTACATAGCTAAAAAATTCTTTGAGTATATATTTATTTTTTTCCTACTCAAAAATGTCTCCTTTACCCCTAGAGAACAAATTTGTGTCACAATTTTTGAAAACTCTTTTTGAAAGTGTCAAAATGTCAGTAACATCACTGACGTTCATAAGGAAGGTTAAAAAGAATTGAAATGCCTGTTTTCTATTTTTATTAAAACAATCAAAATGATCCTTGGGCTTTTTTCTTAGTCAAGTTTGAAGTTTTTTTATCACCAAGACCAAGAACCCACAAGTAAGAATTCCAGTCTCTGGCAATGAAAACACAAATGGTGGTCATATTGCATTTTATTCTATAACACGGAGTGATTCTTCAAGATTGTATAAACCCACTTTAAGCATGGGGTATGCAGAACACAGCAAGCCAGTAGATGTTTCTGGAAGCCTGGGTCACCCCTTTTTACACAATTGCTACTTTTACTCTATGGTGTACGAATCCTGTGGTCAATGGGGGCCAGTCTCACAATAGGAACTTAATTGATTTTTAAATAAATAAAATTGTATCCGAATACAAATCTGACTCTAAGACATAACTATAAAACATGTATTTAGGCCTAAAACCTAACTGAAACACATCCTTCAGGATGTATCCTGTGATGTTTGACCCTTACTGTCACCAGGTCATGAACACTCACAGTCCTTGGGAAAGTTTGATGAAGGTGGGATATGGACACTTGAGGTCCAGCCATTGCTCTGTAATCCTGGAAGTAAATGAAGTGGTTACCATTGCCAGGCCAGTTGGCTGAAACCTAGTCATTCATTCCAGTTTTCTCCATTTTTGTGACTGCATTGATTGTGGAACTGTTGGTAAGAGTTTTCTTGGGGAGAAATTACCTTTGAAATTTGTGATAGTTCCTAGTGACATGGATTGTAACCAGGTGTCCATTAGTGGTCTATAAATTCGGTTGGGTACTTGGGCCAGGCACAGATGCTCAGAGGCAAAGCTTGTGAAGTGATAAGGATGAGGAAGGTCCTTCAGCTTTGGGGACACTTTTATAGCTGATGCTTTATTCAGGACTCACAATCTCATACCTTTACTGGAGAAAACAGTGAGCTCATTCTTTTGTTTTATATAAGGGATTCTGGTGGCATTAAGTGAGTCATTCTGCTGGGTAGCTTGAGAAGTGTTTTTTAGATATTCCTTATTTTCTGTCAGTATTACACAGTCACACAGTCCAGAGTCAAAGTTTGATGGGATTTGCTAATTGCTATCTTAGTGTCACTACTGCTGTCATATGCTTTGCTGTTCACCTTAAACAAAAAGAGGGTGCAGCTGGCCTGCCTGGCTCAAATGAATATATCGTAAAGAGGCACATGTGTATATCTTTATTTGGTTATCAGGCAATTGATGGACCCCACCCACCAGGAAATTATAATTTGCTCAGGAATCTCCTTCTGGGAGAGGAAATGGCTGAAGCTCTGGAGGCAACCAGGGGAGGAACTTATCCCCTGTACTTTTTAATCGTACAATTCAAGTCAAATCTCTTTCTTATGGAAGTGTCAAGTTTTGATTTTATTATAACGATCAGCAAATGAACCAAGGCCCTTCCCACATACTTGTGGAGGACTGAGAACATAGATAAGACTCCCAATTTCAAGGCACCCACACAGGCTAGGAGGACAGGACATCCTGTCATTATTCCACCATCAAGAGGACCGAGAACATCTTTGTTAGAGGCTGAGTGGGAACTGTGAGAATTCAGAGGATGGCAGCAGAAAGTCATGAGTATTATGGATAATCATGTTCTCTTGTGATATGTTAAGAGGGAGTGTCCGAGCACTGTAAAAGACTGTGTTCTCGTGCAGAAGTACTACAAAGGTAAGGAGAACTAATTATTCTAAGAGTTGAGGATGGGCCCGGAATGTCTAGATTTCAATCTCAGGTCTTACCAGAGAATTGCTTCATCCATAGCATGGGTTAGGCTAGGTTATACTGCACAGAGTGGGTGACATTTAATGATGTAAACCACCAAAAGTGATGGCTTCAGAGGCCAATGGTAACTCAAGCAATTTCACCAGATGTGGAGAGCAGGAATCGCCACAGTTTCTACTTGTGGTTTGAAAATGCTTGACCCATGGGAATTGTAAGTATTAGGAGATGTGACTTCTTTTGGGACAGGTATGGCCTTGTTGGAGGAAGCGTGTCACTGTATAGGTGGGCTTTGAGGTCTCCTAATGCTCAAACTCTGTGCAGTGGGAAGGGGGAGTCTCTTTTTGTTGCCTTTGGATCAAGATGTAGAAATCTCAGCCCCTTCTCCAGCACCATGTCTGCCTGAACACTGCCATGCTTCCTTCCATGATGATAAAGGACTGAACCCCTGAAACTGTAAGCCAGCCCCAATTAAATGTTTGCTCTTATAAAAGTTTCCTTGCCCATGGTGCCTCTTCATAGCAATAAGACCCTAACTCAGACACTGCTACTGTGAGGTCATTGTTTTAGCTTCCATGTGGCAGAGAGATGTGTAACAGCATTTGTCTTCTTGCGCTTGATGTATTTCACTCAACATAATATCTCCTAGTTCTAGCCATATTGCTACAAATCACAGAATTTAAGTATTTTCATGGGTGATTAAAAATCTACATATGTGTTTTTCTTACCCATGTAAACGTTCTTGGATATCTAGGTAGATTCTATGTGTCGCCTTGTGACTCATATTTTGCAATGAATTTTCAAATACAAATTGTTCTTTGGTATAATGCCTCCATTTCTTTTGTATACACGAGCAATGCTAGGATTGTTCATACATATGGTGGTTCTATGTCTCCTTCCTTTCTTAGCTTATAGTCTCATTTGCTGCCCCTACCCCCATTATCTAACCAGCATTCAAAAGAATAATTTATTTGGTAATAGCTGTTTTAACTGGGGTGACATGATATCTCACTGTGGTTCTGCCTGGCAGTTTCTCAATGATTATCGGCATTGGACAATTATCATTTCTTATATATCTTCTACATATCTTCTTAATAGAATCATCCTTAATATTTTTAAGGTTGAGTTGTTTGAGTTCACTACATATTCTAATATCTTACCATACAGATGATTTGCAAATATTTCCCCCTATGTTTCTGGTTGTCTGTTCATCAATTGGCCCCTTTGCTGTTCATAGACATTTTAGTTTCCTGTAATCCCAGTAGTCAGTTTTGTTTCTGTGCCTGTACTTTGGGGATAATTTTCAAAAGTGAAATCTTTTCTCAGAACAATATCTGAAAAACATTTCCCCTAGGTTTTCTTCTAGTCATATTTTATGTAAGTTCCTGTACATTTTAGAATGTACTTTCACATTCTCTGTGTGAGAACTGTTTGCTTCCATTCTTCTCTACGTGAATATCTAGATTTCCCAATGCCATCACTAAAGCAAACTCTCAGCCCTCCTGCTGTGTATTCTTGCTGCCTTTGTTCAAAGTCAGCTTGTCATAGATGCATGGGTTAATTTCTGGATTCTCTATTCTATTCTACTCTGTAACTCTCTTTATGTTAGTACCATGGTACTCTACATAGGTATGGGGCTCTGTAGTGTATGTTGAAGTCAGTCACTGTAATGTTTCGACTTTTTCCCCCCTCTTAGGATTACTTTGATTATTCAGTGTTCCATAAAATCTCTGTGAAGAATGTTCCTTGAATCTTAGTAGGAATTGCCTGCATATAGAGAGCACATTAGTTAGCATGAGGATTTTAATAATATCAGTTCTTGCGAACTGTGCATAAGCAATGTTTTAAGTTTTATGCCCTTTTCAGTATTTCCCATCACTGTTAACTTTCAGCGTGGTCATTTATGTTCATTTCTATGAAGCAAATTTAACGTTTATTAAGAAACACCTTTAGGGTATAGAGAGAAGGTTCAGTGCTTAAGAGGGCTTACTGCTCTTGCAGACATTCTGAGTTCGGATCCCAGCACCTGTATTTGGTGGATCATAACCATTTGTAACTCCAGCTCCAGAGGACATGGGTGATGACTCCTAAGAGTCACACAGTTTTGCACCTTCGCAATGGCCCGACAGAGGACTTTAATGGCTGGTCTCTAAGCTTATTTGTTTAACAAGTTTCTAAGGACTCCCACCTTTAAAAGATGAGCTCATAGAATGGTTTCTGAGGTAAACTAATAGGATTTCAGATTGATAAGCTGAAAATAGGTCAAATAGTCAAAGGAATCCTGATTATATAGTTTATGAAGAAGTAAAGGATATATTTTGACCATCGACTAGGGTTCTAATTTTGTCTGTGGATGTCAGACTTGGAATGGGGTAATGTTAAACACAAAGGTCATGTATGATGAGTCCTTAAGCAAGATTTATTGGTATTTTAACATATTATTAGAAATATCTCTATAAAAAAAGGAATAGTGTTTCTAAATAGTATCTTCATGGCAAATTTTGTTAGTTCTGAGATTTTTTTTTAATCTCTAAACTGGTGAAATATTACAACCAGACCCAGAATACAAATTATTCCCCTTGCCCATGTCTCCCTAATTTTCTTTATCTTTCCGTCCTGTCTTCAGTCAGCTTAATCTCAAGGTTGACATTGACTAAAGATCCATTGTGTGAAGTATCTTAAATGGACAGGAACTCAAAGGGATGGGAACTCTGCTTATCCAGGGATCAAAATATCTTGGCTTGCCTGATGTAATGGGGATGTGAGGAGGTGAGATTTGGGACTGGGTCTTCATTTTATGGAAATGTAATGTAAGCCTCTGGAAAAGAGGTTTTTATTACATGGGATATCAAACCACATTAACAATGAACACACAGTAAGTTGTTATTACTAATCCTAAAATGAACACCATGTACATGAGGCTTTGCTCTTTTCCTAAGGGGTCTGAAACATGTCGTCTCAGCAAACCATTAACACTCGAGGCAGAACCTCACATCACTTTAATTTAGATATGTGAGTCTTGGAAAACTAAGGACACACTGCCTACTTGTCAGGTATAAAAACACAGCCCTGTGTTTCAGTAATGACATAGGTTCTCCCTTGTGCTGCTGTCAGAGTCTCAAGGTACACCCTTGATCTAGAGGGTAACTATCTTCATATTGACTTTGAGTTTAAGAGCAAAGTCTATCAGGCTTGAAAACAAAACAGAAACAGAACAAGAAATCTGTAAACCAATACTAATGGCTCTGTCCTGAGAATATGATAAAACACAGAAGGAAGTCCCAGGAAGGAGTACAGTGGTGCAATAGACTCAAAGGAAAATAGTATAAGATTATTATATCGACAGGGTTAGCTGGAATTTCAGATTCTGAAAGACTTAGGGTACCAGTTATGAGACTCCTCTTAGGTTCCTATAGTTGTGTTGTGCAAACATAAGATGCATAATTTGCTACCGTCTCTTTTCTTTCTTGCCTTTTAAAGGAGGCATAAAATTTCTAACATTCTATTGAGAGTAACAAAGAAAAGAGATTGGATTGTTCTGCACAGCACTGAGTCTATTGTTTGTGCTTTGGCTAGTTTATCTTTTCTCTAAAAGTCATTTAGAAGAAGCTTTAAAGTGATGTTTCTCTCAGCATTGAAGACAGGACTGATTATAATACTGGGGGTGGGGAGGGCTCAGGGAGTCAAGATTTCAGGACAATTCCTAAGAGATAGGAATGCGTTTGCAGAGAGGGTGACATCATGCTGTTACTCAAGGGATCTGATGTGAGTGGGTAGACATTGTTCTTGTTCTCAAGGTTGCTATGACCCAAAGGGAAATTTTGAAAGAAAAGAATTGGCTGTCACTGGAAGACACACAGAGGTGCATTTTCCTGATGTGTTTCTTCTTCTTTGAGCTCTTCTGGAGTAAGGAACATTCAGTGTGAGGAATAAATTATCTCCAAAGCTCCTACCTGTGAGAGCATATTAACATGAATATGCTTTGGAGGGGAGGAGGGCAGTAAGCATGGTTCTGAATCTGACTGCTAGGGCAACAGGGAAATACCAGGTAATTGTAAACAGGAAGTCAAAGCTGCTCCATGAATCAGGGAGGGTTAATATGATTTTTTAATGCCCAGTATCTATGCCCACTTTCCCTGTATAGAAACATTGGCACCAACCAAGGATAGGCCATTGTCAGTATTTCTTTTAAATAACCCATTTTCCCACCTCCGTGGATATCATTTAATTGCCTATTAATAGTCCCTTTCAGGAAGGCAAACACTTTCAGTCTACTCAATTCTGTGTATTTTTCAGGAAGGTTGTTTAGCTGGTATCATTTTCATAGACATATTAGACCTGTAACATGCAACTGAAGAGTAACACAGTATACCATATTATTTTCTTCTCATCTTAATTTTTTTTTACATGTTATTTAGTTACTGGGTGTGTGTTTCTGTGTATGCATGTGCACATGTGGAGGTCAAGAACAACCTCCAAGGTTTGGTTTTCTTCTTCTGTTATGTAGATCTGGTCCTGGGGATGGAACTTGGTCATTAGGCTTGGTGGCAAGCAAGACATTGACAATCCTTTTCTCTTATCATTTGAAGTGAGGTATGAGTTAATTTTGAAAAATCAGGTTGGCTAGATGTTGTGGTTTGAATGAGACTAGCCCCTATAGGTTCATATACATGAATGCATTGTTCAGTGGTAGTGGAATTGTTTAGGAAGGATTAGGAGTTGTGGCTTTGTTGGAAGATGTATATCACTGGGGGCAGGGGGTGGGGCTTTGAAGTTTCAAAAGCCTATGCCAGGTCCAATGTCCTTCTCTCTCTGGCAGCTACCAATGGGTCAGAATGTAAAGTTTTCAGCTACTGCTACGGTAACATTCCTGTGTGCTCCCTGCCTTGATGATTCTGGACTAACCCTCTGAACCCTAATTAAATGCTTTCTTTATAAGGATTGACTTGTTCATGGTATCTCTTCAGCCGTAGAACTGTAGCTAAGACCCCAGATGAAGGGTAAAGTTTTACAGAGTATATTTGGAAGAGTTAAGAGACTAGATGGCAGAAAAAAGACTGGAAAAAGTACTTATTGTTGTTATTATATTATGATGATGATTCAACTGTCATGTATTTCATACAAAATTCTCTATTTCAGAATTCTCTTTTCTATGTAATTATATTTTGTTTTTAACATATATATGTAAACATATTAGTGTAAATATATTTATCACCTAAACGCTTTCTGCATGGAGGCATGTAAATTTTGGTTTGAATTAAGATTTCTAGAACACTGATATGAGAATAAATTTGTATAATTTAGACTGGTATGAAGGGGTGGCTTGAAAATCTTAGAACACCTGGCAAGATTTATTGTTCTCTATTCTATTTAACATTGGTTTCTGGAAAAAAAGTGACACAGGAATTTGTCATCAGAGAAATTATTCTTAGTCTTGGAACGTCTTCTATTAGGAATTTGACTTGTTTTATGCCTTAGCAGATCAGTTGCAATGAAGATCTTAGATCCACTTTTGCTTCATTTTATGAAGTCCTCAAACCCAGAACATCTCTTATGCAGCTGGCTCTCTTCTTTGCATTTTCCTTTTATTATATTTTTATTTATTTATTTATTTTTACACTCCGGATTTTAATCCCCTCTTGTCCACCCCTCTGAGAGAGTTCCACATCCCATATGTCCTCCCTGCCTCCCCCACAATCTTCCCCTCCCCTTCTCCACAAGGATGTCCCCACCCCCACCAGACCTCTAAATTTCCTGGGGCCTCCAGTCTCTTGAGGGTTAGGTGTATCTTCTCTGACTGAACCCAGACCCGGGAGTCTAGTCTGATCTCTTTAGAATATTGTCTTAGAATATTCACTCCTGGTAAATGTCTGTGAAGTAGGTGTAGTGGGGTAGATGCAAGACCTAGGTAAGATGGAAAGGCGAGTCAAAACAAACAAACAAACAAACCCACCACCACCACCAAGAAAAACCCATGAACTTTCAACACTAAAGGCTGTCTTAGATAGGGTTTGTATTGCTGTGATGAAACACCATGACCAAAAGGCAACTTGGGGAGAAGGAACCGAAACAGGACAATGAGACTAGAGGTAGGAGCAGATGCAGAGGCCATGGAAGGGTGCTGCTTACTGGCTTGTTCTCATGGCTTGCACAGACTGCTTTCTCCTAGAATCTAGGACTCCCAGCCTAGGGATGGCACTGCCCACCATGAGCTGGGACAGCTCCCATCAATCACTAATTAAGAAAATGCCCTACAGCTGGATCTTGTGGATGCATTTTCTCAATGGAGGCGCCTTCCTTTCTTATGACTCTATAGCTGTGTCAAGTTGACATAAAATCAGTCAGTACAAAAGCAATCTAGGCTATGTCACAACCATCACCTGGCTTCATCATGTTGTTTTTCCATGGACCACTCAAAGCAGTAGGAAGTGATGCCAGCCTGCAGGCTGATTACCATTAGTGGGCCATTGTTGTTTCAATATTGTAAAATGTATGATTATTACCCTCTGTTTACTGAACTTTAATTTCCATTCTATATAATGATGCCAGAGCAATAGTAATCACCATGAACATCACAGGAATATTTTTTAATAATTAAAGCGATAACATTCTAAGAAATAGTATAGATAGAAAATGCATAAAGATGTGTTTAATGAATAATTTAATGTACCCGTTTTCATTGTCCTTGCAAAACAAATTAATAAGATGTAGTGAACTTCAATTTATTATTTTAAGTGTTTTATCTTGAAAGACACCATAGCATTATCTTCAAGAAAAAAAATATAAAAGATTAGGCACCAGTCTATGCACCTGGGGTTAGGATACTCTCTTTGTTTTTAAAGTCACAAAATTTATATTCAAATATAGAACTCAAAAGATAGGTTAAATTACAATTAAACAACATTGGGAGATTACTATTTTGTGGACAGAATCCATTTTCTGAGACTATTCTAGTTAGTATAATCCCCATTGTTAAGTAAAAATTTTTTTCCTATCCTGAATTAGTGTCATTTTATTTATCATATTCATGTTGCCAACTTGATAGAATTGTGAATCATCTAGGACATGTGCTTCTGGGCACACCTGTGAGGAATTATCTTAATTGTACTCCTTGAGGGGAGAAGACCTGCCCACTGTGGGTGACACCATTTCCTAGCTGGAACCTTGAAGAGAGGCAGCTGATCACCAGCAGAGTGCCCTCATCCTTTTCTGATATTTTTTTTAATAATTGTAGATGTGTGACGTGGAAACTTAACAGCTCTTCATAAAGTCAGGCGGATGGTGTTTTGCTGGGGTATGGAATGTTTAGCTAAAGTGGACTGAGGGGAAGGCATGCTCTGCTAAAGCAAGCACATGGAAGGACGCACAATGAAGGACTCTTCCCTAACAACATGCATGTATCGGTCCACCTTACATTTTTGTAGTTGAGCTGCATTTGTCAAGGACTCTGTAGAGAGAAATGTACCAAGAAACTGTTGGTGTGCTGAGATTTTTTTTTTGCCTTTTCCTTGGACTTTGGTTGATTGGCAGAGTGATGTCAGCTGAGACGGATGCTAGAGCTGAGGCGAGATAAGTGGAGGACTTGTGATGTTTGGAGAGAATGTAAAAAGGATTCATCAGACAGTGATGGAGGCTGAGCTCGGCTTGCTTATAAAGGTAGCTGTGCATTGCTGTGGGTCTCCCGGGTCTTCGTTGAGAGAAGCGAAGCTGAGAGCTTTTCCTGGCATTCCTGTGGCTCCTCTTGCTGACTGAGGCCTGGCTGTCTCTGCTAGGTAAAGCTACTTCTGCTGATTCATGTTTAGTATCCCGAGTATCCCGACTCTCCTGAACTGATCTGCTAGTGTTTGCAAGTGGATCAAGCTGCTGTTGCTGACCTGTGAACTGAACCGCTGATTACCAGACAACACAGATGGGGGTTGCTAGGAAGGCCCTTTCTAAACAGGTCCACTTACCCATCCATCCCCATCCTTTCTTTCCCACTACATCTGGTGGGAGGTGGGCTAAAAGGGAGGTTAAAGCAGTTAAGAAACATCATTAAAAATAGGATTTGAAAAAAATTAAAGTTACAGATGTGATGTGACCAGATACTTTAAACTCTCAAAATCTTGGCTTTTGTGATATAATGGACTGTAATTCAAATTGTGAGCTAGTATAAATCCTCTCTCAAGTTGCTTTTGTCAGAGTATGTCATCAGAGCAACAGAAAAGAAATTAAGACAGTTACTAAGTCAAACCTACCATGTAAGCAGTCTTAATTGAAATTTTTTGAAATATGATTTAGGGCATATATTTGGTTGTATATAAGAGATTCTCTTATTCAAAATTACTTAAAGATTAGAAAAAAATGTATTCTTCTTGACTTATAAAGATCTGATCATTGGTGCTCTGATTCTCGCATTTTGTCTGCCTCAGTGGGTCACAGAGAGACCCAGTTTCTATCTTGTGACTGTCATTCCTGCATTGTTAGACTTGTTGACATTGTTCAACACAGCTTTCTCTTATGTCCACAACACAGACAGCAACATGAAGGGACAGTAGGAGCATGAGATATATTCCTTCCTTCCAAAGCCGTATCTTTAGAGTAATACCTCTCTCTTCTCCTCTGCTGTGATTAGATGAATAGCCACAGAGGCCCATTTATAAATACCTGGTCCCCAAGGAGGTGGTAAGGTAAAGTGATGTGGACCTGTGTGAGGTGGGAATTAGCAGGAAGCCTGTCAGTTATTCTGTTTACGCCTTGCAAGAAATTTTAGAAGCCCCAGACTTTGTTTTGTTTCTATGCCTCTTTTTCTGAATCTTCCATTCTTTCTCATAAATCATACATACTCTGATCTTCTCTTGTGACCTAAATGCTTACTCGACCGTAGACTCCTGACTTTATTTATATGCATCCTTCACTAGGCACTGACACAAAGGAAACTATATAATCTTGCATGTGAACCTCCAGATCTGTGAGCCAGAAAAAGCCTGTGTCTCACTTCATAAATAGCCCGTGTCAGGTGTTTCGTTACAGCACCACAAAGCTGAAGTGCGCATGCTCACACAAAGCTGAAGTGCGCGTGCTCACACCCTATTGGCTAAAACTCAGTCTCATGACATTCCTTGCTGCGAGTAAAATTGAACACTGTATTTTTTTTTTTATGGCCATGTCGCCAGAAAAAAATTGAAGACCTTTTTTTTTTTTTTTTTTTCCCAGTGTCAGAAAGAAAAAGATACTGGGAAAAGCGGTGTCTATAGGAGATGCATACTGCGTAGGGTCACATCACCTCAGAGCACAGCGGGAAAAGTACTAGGAGAATCACAATAACAATTAGTCTTTTCGTTCTGCCAAGAGTGGGAATTTATCTTTCCATTCTCTCCTATCATTAGCCTCCAACCATATTTTTTGGAATGCTGCCTTTCTCCTCTCTTCCTTAGTTTAGCATTCTTTCTTTAACGTTCAAAGTTTCCCTTTTTATCATTAGGGAATCTGTCGACCTATCTCTGTTCCGCATAAGGAGAATGACTTCAAATCCATACATTATAGGAGTCCTCCTGACAGTCTAGACACTAGACTGAGGTGCAATGGAACTGTGGCACTTGCTCTGTCATGGAGGGAAAAGCCCTACTGTACTCTGAGAATAATGGCCACCCCGAATCCCAGGGCGTGTGAGTACATTAATTTTTACATTAATTATCTCTGAGTTTGATTTCTTATGGTTAATGCTCCTTGATCTTTAAGTGTTAGTAAGTGACTCATACTTTCAAAAATCAATACAATGGCATGTGATGTATTGTCAGTGGCATCCTTTGGGCAGGCATCTTCCAAACCTGGCCTTAGACCAGCCGAGCATAGCTCACGGGGACTCATCCTTGGAGCTGTCCTCAGTTGGTATTTTCCTAGTAGACACTTCTCAGTAATTCAGGGACTGCCACTGTCTGCTTCTACCTGGTAGGAATAATATACAGACTTTCCACTGAGCTTCATAATTCTCTAAGAGTTGTTTTTTTTTATACATGTTGGCTTATTAACCTCAATAATAACTCCTGAAACTTGGCAGGATTGCCACTGTTTTTATATAAAAGGAAACAAAAGCATAGGAGATTTGCCGTGCTTGCCTGGAAGTTAAAACCAAAAAAAGAGTCAGAGGTGGATTAAGCAGTCTCAGCTTCTGCCTCCTTGCCCAGGCCACTTCCTATTTGCTTCAGTCTTTTAATATCTGTGGATAGTTTAAATCTATAATATATTCTGAACTCTCGGCAGGAAAGCCCTTAAAAAGGACTCGAGAATCATTAAAAACTCATCTCAGTTTTCTGAGAAGCAAACATTATTGTGCTATTTTGCAAAAAGAGGGACGGTGGCTTGGGCTCAATCATCAGGGGAGTGATGCTGGTTTCACATTGTGTTTCCTATCTTTGTATTTGCCAGTTTGACATTACTGACTAGAATCGTAGAGGCTCATTGTTATTCTCTGTTGTGGTTCTAAATGTAGAAATTCCTTTGCTGCGAGAAATCATTTTCACTACACTGTGAATGTCTAGTGTATAGTGACAGTTGTTGTTGATTCAGGAAACAGAAATTAAGACTTGGTTTCACATGTAACAATTGTGAGGGGATTGTATGATCTGTGTGATAAATAACGTGAATATTCTAAAGAGATTGGAAAGGCTATATACCAGTACCCCAAACAGAAGGACACAGAAGAGAGGTCGTCATCTGAGTTTCCTTATGAGTATTTTCTGAGATGAGGATGTAGTTTATTTGAGGAGTGCTCATACAGAGAGGGGAAAGAGTAGGAGGAATGAAAAATAAGGATTTATAAAGGAGCACTATTGAATTGGTCCCACTGTGGGCAATTATGTATCTTATCATCAATGTATGGGATACTCTGAAAATGATCTGTTCAAAGATTGGTGTGTGAATACAGTTGACCATTGACTTCTATATTCCTCAGTTGGTTCGCAGACATCATGTTTGGGGTAACTTCATTCTGGTGTCAGAGAGGTCCTGAGGCATAGATGGCAAGCTACCGGAGGGAGCACACACTTGACCTATGGAGCCATACCGTGAAATAAATTGAAGCCTGCACAAGATGATCACTTTTGGCATAGCTGTAAACAAAGGTGAAGTTAAGCATCTGCCTAGTCTGTGGAAAGAGACATCAGATGCAGTAGCTAGGAAATAAAACCGGTATTTAACTACGTCTGTCTTTTTTCTTATGCAGATACAGCATGCTTTTGTAAATAATGTAGTTTTTAATAGTTTCTTAATTTTTTAATGTTCTATTACTTCCATTCTATCTTAGCTACATTTCTGTTGCTACAAATAAATGCCCCACAAAATCAACTCAAGGAAGGGAGGATTTTATTGGCTCACAAATCTAGGGTATAGTCCATCCCACAGGACTTGAGGCAGCTGGTCACTTGGCATCCGCTGTCAGGAAACAGTCATAGAAGCTTCGAACTCAGATTGATTTCTTCTCCTCCTCTTCCCCCTCCTCTTCCTCCTCCTCTTCCTCCTCTCCCTCCTTTTCCTTCTCCTCCTTCTCCTTCCATTCCTCCCCTCCTCCTCCTCCTCCTCTTCTTCCTCCTCTTCCTCTTCCTCTTCCTCCTCCTCCTCCTCCTCCTCCTCCTCCCCCTCCTCCTCCTTTTTCTTTCAGTCCAGGAGCCAGGCTGATTAAATGGTTCTGTTCACAGTTACAGGACTGTTTCTCACGTCAGATAATCTTATCTAGACAATCCTTCACAGGTATGCTCAGAGGTTTGTCTTCTAGGTAATTCCAGATCTTATAAAGTTGACCATAGTAATAACCACCCACTCATTCCTCTAATTTATTATAATTTTCAGTTAATTTTGTAGTAACTATGTAGTTTTAAATGTTATTTTACTGATTTCACTAATTTAACTTCTTATTGTTGTTTGTCTGTATCAGTGTTTTTTTTTTTTTTACATCATTCTCTGTCTGCCACTATTAATTGATTGATTGGTCCAGGTGAGCAGACTTGACTTCTGATGATATGGTCACTATCTCATTTTGACTTTTATTTGTAGTTTTGCTATCTTTCTGGTGACTTCCACTTTCTCCATTTCTTCCACTATTGTCCAGGATGACCCTGGAACCTGAGAAGCCTAAGAGGAATCCATACTGTTTAGGTGGGTTCATTTACAATGACCCCTTCCCAATTTTTTTCTGGAGAAGTAAAAATAGGGCAGGTAACACATCTACTTTCTTATTTCCTTCTGTAATAAAATGAGGGAAGGTAGTGTGTGCGCGAGTATGAGTCTGTCGTTAGAAATAATCCTACAACATAAGCAGACTCTGAAACAAATATTTATGAATTAACTATAACAAGATGAATCGAAATAGCCAGTTCCACTTATTGGGCTAAAAAAATGAATTATTAGATTGATGAATATCTGGATCATGACTTCCCCTTATACCATTAGATGAGCCATCAATAAAATAAGTATGCCCCCTGTGAAATGGGAGAAGGTTGGACAGTTTTTGTAATCACAAATTCAGTTTATATGAGAAAATCCTTATAGTTTGCCGGCTGTATAATGATTTCCCATTCTTCTATTGTAATCTGTGAATAATATTTGAAAAATCCATGGAGTTCTGTAATGTTTTTAAAAACTGTTGGTTAGGTTAATACAATAAATCAGGGATCAAATTCACATAGTTGTTGACATCAGGCCCTTCCTAATTTACTACTTGAGGAAGAAGAGTAAGTTAAGTAATATTTTATACCTTATGGTGTAAATAAATACATTCCACACTTGATCTTAGCCAAAAGGCCGAGAAGCGATAATAAATACATTCCAAAGGTTTATCCTCTTGTGGTATAATCCATGTAGAAGACAATTTAATAGGGAACATAGGTAGGTTTAAAGGCAGTGACAGATATGCACGATACACAAATGCCTCTTATAGTCTGGATCCAAATAGCTGTAGTTCTATTCTTGCCTCTCAAGATAATATGCAAGGCCTGTTGCCTCTCCTTCTAGACTTTTAAATATATTGGTTAGTGCGTACGTAATTCATAGGAAGACCTTAAGCATTTTGATAATAGCCTGAATTAATGCCCAAGTGACCCAAAAGTGAATGGGAATCCCCCCCCCCCCCAGTTTGTATGCCCTTTCAATATTCTTTTAGACTCAAATACTTCTTCTGGAAAACATGGGTTATAATCATAAACAACTTGCAAGCAGTCTACTAGTTGTGATTTTGGTACTTGTTCCTCTTTTCTATAAAAAATGGTATGCAATCCAACAGAAGGCAAAGCCTCCCTGGTTTTCTGCCCCATTATCCTCTCTCACCTCCTTCTGTGAAGGTTGCCACTCTCTTATCTCATAGCTGATGGACTCCAAGTTCCTGTTCAGAAGCCACTTGCTTACCACTCAAAAGAGGTGAAACCTGGGAGAATGGAGCCGAAAAATAAAGCACATTAAAGTCTCATGAAAAAAAGAAAGAAAAAAAAAGTCTCATGAAATAGCCAACTTTTTTCAGAGCATCAGACAATTTTATACTCTGAGGGTAAGAAAGGTTACTTGAGTAAAGTTCTCATGAGTTCAAGCTGTACATAATCACAAGGACAAGCTGCATTCAGGGGAAACAACAACAACAAGAACAACAGCACAAAAACAAACCCCCCAAAACTCAGCAACAAAAAAATCTAACAATGAAAACAAGACAAGAAGGAGGAGGAGAAAGAGGAGGAGGAGTAGAAAGAGGAGGAGGAAGAGGAGAAGGAGGAGGAGGGAAGGAGGAGGAAGAGGGGGAGGGGAGAGGAGGAGAAGGAGAAGCAACAACAACAAAACCCCACCAGGATTTCCATACAGGAATATAAACAAATAGCACTAGCCAGTTGCAATGTATTCTAAAGTAAAATCACTTCTTACACATTCCAAGGACAGTTGTGTGTTTTTGAAGAAATCTGGGTCACAACTCTTGCCTTGTTTTTTGTTTGTTTGTTGGGGAGCTTTCTCAGAAGTATTTAGAATTCCCTCATGAGGCTCCATTCTCCCAGTGTTCTGATAGAAAGGGAGCAGAGGGACCTAAGAAAGAATGAAATCCAACAGGGCACACTTCTTTACCTCCATGTAGAATGTCACGGATAAAGATGGTTCTTTCCTCCCAGCTTTGCTGGCTGTAACACAATCAGCAAACACATCTTACTTGGGTTGGTTGCACACTCTGTCTGCAGCTCTCCTTGGCAGGTACCCCATGCCTCTGCCATCTCTAGATCTTGGGGTTTCAAACACAATCTAGGCTTCACCTTTACATGTGGCATCTCGGGCCTCCATGCTGGGGGACTCCCATGCCACACACCTGGCCCCAGTGGCTTTCTTTCACCATGGAAACAGATTTCACAACTGCTTGTTTTATTCCTGTATCCACAGATCCATAACCTTGTGGCTGATGCTGCCATGTTCTTGCTGGGTCTGGAACTTGATCTTGAATTACATTCGCATAAGCTTTTTGCTGTGTTTGGACCTAAGAAATCTCTCAGCACTCTTCAGTTTGCAGGATTAGCCGGGTCAAGTCTTGCCCTGAGGTTACCACTCCCTTTATTCAACTTGGCACCAGGCTTTTCTTAAAACTTGCCTCTTTTAGCACAAGACTTGTTTGGCTCCAGTGTTACATTTCCTGGGCTTCCTTTCCCCTGCAAACTTACCTTTTCCCATTCTTTTTGCTCCACTTGTTCTTTATCATTGTAGATCTGTATAATAGTGATCACTAATAATCATGTGACAGTCAATACTAGGCTCTTGAAATCTCCTTTGCCAAATACCTTACTCTAACACTCTTCAATTTAGCTTCTAGAGGATTTTTTTTGGGTGGGGGCATAAGGGGCAGAAAGCAGCCACATTCTTTGCCAAAATATGACAAAAATGGTCTCCAATATTATTCCACTCTGAAACCTCTTGAGTCTGGGCCTCGCACTATGGCCTCTATTCTCCTCCTAGCATGGTCTATTGAGCTGCACTTAAAGTGTTCAACCAGTTTTCTGGTCCAAAGTCTTCCATCTTCTAAACAAAAGCATAATCAGGCCTATCACAGCAATACTCCACTTCCTGCTTCCAAATTATTTTCTTTTCCTATAAAACTAGAGTGTAAGCTAGTTCTTGGGCAATTGTCAGAACACACTTCAAAATGGAGTTGTACGAGGGGATTTCTGGTTGCTTGTGAGAAAACTCCAGGGAAACAAGTCAAGAGTCTTGTGACCTCAGTTTTTTCAAAACACAGAATTGTACTTTGAGTATGTTTTCATGCTCCTCTCAGCGGCAGCAGATGGGTGTGAGTTGACTTCAGCTGTTGTTGTTCATATGCCTCTATGGGGAAACACTTTTTGTCATGTGTCGCTTGTTCTTGTGATCATACCTTTTACTCAGATGCCTCTTCTTGACCTCAGGGTATAAATTGTCTGATGCTCTGGATAAGTTGGTTATTGAATGAGACTTTACTCCACCTCATTTTTAGGCCCTACTCTCCCAGGTTCATGCTGCAAGCTAGAGCAGTAATCAGACAACCCAGTTGGTTTATGTAACCAGTCAGAAGATAGTTATCTGATAAATTTGCTTGGATTAAATATTACTACACCATGGGTTGCTGTTGCCTGTGCGTAGGTAATATAGCAAAGTGTGTGGTTCATGGCGGATAGTTTTCATTCTTAGTGTCTTTCAAATTTCTCCAATTCTTGGGGTCTTCAAAGAAGAACCAAGAATATTGCATTCTACTGTTTTCAGAGCTTGCTGAAACATATTCCTAACTTTATTCTCTTTTCAACATTCTATATGCTTTTTCCTCAGTTTCTGTCTTCAAAAAACTTTTAACTTAGTGCTGAAGAGATGGCTCAGAACTTAAGAATTGGCACTGGTCTTCCAGGGGACCAGAGTTCAGTCCCCAATGCCAACAGCAGGTGACCACTCGCAATAACCTATAATTCCAGCTCTGAGGGATCTGATGCCCTCCTCTGAACTCCACAGGGACCTGCATGCATATTTGCATGTACCCACTAACTGCACACTGTATATGTAACAAAAATAAAATAAATTTGTTTTTTAAAAAGAAATTTATCTTGTTCTCTTCCTAAGTATTTCTCTTTGCCTGCTTGGTTTAATTCCATCTTCTAATCCTTTAAGTTTATTTTGATGGTATCTCCTGGGGAAGCTTTCAATAACATTGAATTATTTTTTCATGTATCTTATTTAATATCTTAATACAAACCTAAGCCTATACTTTGTACTTAAGGTTTGTACTTGGATAACAGATTTCTATAGAGGTTTCATTATAAGCTTAGTAATACAGATATCAGTATTCACTCCTGAGAGAGAAAAAGGTACCGTTTGCAAATGTAATCGATACTTTTTTCTAATTTTTCTATTTCCACACATATTGTATTATAAACTTTTCTCTCTCATCTGAAAGAATTGATATTCTTATCACACATAGGGGGATTTTTGATTTATGAGTTCAGTGTACAACAAGACAAAAATGTAAAACGAAATGGCAGTGTTGTATAAAAGTTGCTGTTATGTGGTGAGGCTGCTTCTCTGTCAGCTGGGAGTCTTGTATAGATAAGAATACCCACCAGTGATTTAGCCTGCATAAAACACATCAATCCTTTTTATTATATTTTGTGAGCCTTGACACTTATGGTAATTTCCACATCTATACTTAAAACTCTTCCTCTTATGATTGCATTATGAAAGTGGAGTTTTTGCCCTTGTTGCCTTTCTCATTAGCATGTGTTTATCATATATTTTCAGGCTAATTACCATTTTAGAATAATGCATGCAACATTAAATGAATTGTCTCGTTTTAAAAGGTGTCAAGAAAAAGGCAGCAGCTTTCGCCCCTCCCATCTCTAATCCCCATTTCTTCTAAAGACTACAAAAGACATTTTGATTTCTTGACACTCGGGTCAATTGGATAATGGCAAGGATATATGGCCCCCTCCTGCGTGTTCACAGTTGGTCCTCCATGGCTGCAGAAAAGATGGGAACACATTTTATAGCATTCTTATTTTCAACGTCTCTGCTTTTTCTCCATCAGTCAGCGTTAGGGTTTCTAAGTTGGGGAATTTTTGCATCCTAATTGATATTTATGTGGAAGGGGAGGAAATCATTTTCTATCATCTTTTGGAGTGAGAGCTTGCTATAAAAGTATAATTTAGGGAAAAGATCACTTTCAAGTTTCTAGTTATTAAGTAACATGATTAGATGTATTTCTCTTTGGTTCTTGTCCAAACAATCAAGATAATCTTTTTCATTTATAAATATATATGAAGCAGGAGATAAGTTTCTATGCTGTCACACAAGGAGAATGTAAACTTCTGGAAAATACTCTTCTGAATAATAAAAAAAAACTTAAAACATAAACCTGCGAAGTAATTCTCTGTACGACTTAGCCATTGTATGTTGTGTTCTGGGTATTTATGACTTATTGGTTTGTAATGGGTAAGAAATAAACTTCAATGTGTTTTCTGTTCTTTGTAGTTTTTCTTTTGTTTGTGTTTCCTATTGCAATACTTTGATTTCCATTTGAAATCTTTGATCAGTTTATTGAGAAAAATAAATCTGAGAATAAGTTCAGAATGCACTATAGACTTGAACTATACTTTGGACACTCAATATTTGGAGTAGAAAGAACAATTTAAGAATAATGACATATCTATTACATAAAGAATATGTCCTCCACCTTAAACTACCAGCTTGCCAGTTAGATTATATTTAATAATTACATTCACTGTAATGTTTTATAGTTTTTCCTTGTCATAGCAAGGGTTTATTCAATGCACAGCAAATATTTGCAAGTCCCATTAATCTCAGAAAGCGTTCAAGAGGAAATTTATCGAAGAAAGTGACAATACCATTACTTATTTGTATAACTTTGCAATAGACATGAAACTTTCTAATTTAATGAATTTCCAAGTAAGATAGGAATAAGATTGACAGAGACTGGGGGATCGACTCAGGAGTCCCATAAAAGCACAAAACCAGAAGCCATAATATATATGCAAAGGACCTGTAATGTAAAATAAAATGAAAGTAAAAGATAATAATATTTATTTTAATTTTTAAGCATTATTTACTTGTGTGTACGTGTGCATGCTTGTGAGCATGGGGAAGCCACAGGGTAAGTTTTAGTAATTAGTTCTCTTTATTTACTATGTGGGTCCCAGGATTCAATTCAGAATGTAAGACTTGGAAGCCCTTCCTTGCTGAGCTAATGTGTTGGCTATCTCTGGTGTAACCAAGTGTTCCCTTTTCCAGTGTACCCTTCTTCCAGTTCTCTATGGAGGAATATTTTTGATCTTTCCCCGTTTCTTTTTAGTACCAAGTCCCCAAATATCCAGGATCTAGAGTTCTCTGTGGAAAGGGTCTTGGTTTAGGACTTCAGCCAGAATTGGTGCATTAGCCTCTTTGTTAGGTGAACAATATTTTCAAGCCTTTGCTTGTTCAATATGATTAGGAAAGCAAGAATGGAGAGTCAAACTACCACACTTGTTTTCCCTGAAAAGATTTTTTTTAAAAAAAATGCCTGAATATTTGGATCCCAAAAGAACCTCTTTTGGAGTTCCACAAGTAGCTAAATTCATGATGCTCATTTATCCAGTTTGATCTGGTAAGGAGGATTTATAATAAAGACAGGGAAACAGGAGAGACCATGAAAAAAATCAAATGATATTTTACTGAAGACAATGTACAGTTACTTCTCTGGCCAAGGAGGGAGCAATTGGATTAGGCAGGAAAGACTGAGTAGGTTGCAGAGAAGGTGCAGAAGAATACGTGGACCATGGAATGCTGTCAGCTATTGAAAGGATGCTCACAAAACACTAAGAAAGGACCACCATCAGCCTTAATCTATGGAGTACAAAAGAAAACCATGAGATGGCTTCACACCTCCCCAAGTGAGTAAAATAAAAATAGCTGAGGACATCCAATGTGAGAGGGACCGGAAGTAACTAGAACTCTCACCTTGTTGGCTAGATATGAAATCATATTGATAAATATGTAGATTCTTTTAAAATACAGTATGAGCTCATCTAATGGCCTACAAATTTACACCCACGAAAAGACTTGTACAAGAAGGTTTATAGTGTCTTAAAAATCTGAAACCAGTCTGAATATTACCAACAGGACAAAATTAAACAGGCTGTACCATACACAATGGGATACTACTTGGAAGAAATAAACAAACTACTGGTGGTCAAAACCATGAATGATTATTAAAATCTTAGCTTGAGACAAATAAGTGAGACACAAGAAGTACACACTGCATGACTCAGTTTACATAAGCCTACAGGTAAACAATGGGCCCAGTGTATAAGAATACATGGTTCAATCGCATCAAGCCTACACGTAAGCAATGACATCCTTAGCTTATAAAAATAATAAGTTGCTCCCAGGAGTGATCAGCGAGGGAAAGGGACAAGAAAGGAGACACGAGGGAGCTTTCTCAGAATGGTAGTTTTGTTTTACATTTAGATTTCACTTTTTGGCCTATAGGTGTACAAAAGAGGTGAAAATCACACTGAATCAGACACTTCAAAGGAATATAAAATATTGTATTATAACAGGATGTTACAGAACTAAAATAGTTTGGGAAAATATGTTAGAAAAAAATTGACTGGCCAATGGAAAAATGTTCTTATATTGACAACACATAAGAGAGCTAAACTTCTGCATATGTACTATGCACTGAGACTGACCCATATGAAATAGTTGTAATCGTTAAACTCCTGGAGTAACACTGTTTCTGTGTGATTAGGGATGACTGTTAAACATGACTATGACTAATTAGTTAGTCAGTTAATTTGAACACTGTCAAAGATGAATCAAAAGTAGAGAAAATGCTTTCACACCTTAAGTATTTTGTTTAAGATTTCAACCAATAAATGGTCACCCATTTTCTGGAAGGACATAGGGTTTTATTTGTTGTTTTGTAATTTATATAAAATGATTGATTCCTTCATTCCTTTATTTTTGGTGTGTATGTGTGGGCATTGGGTACCCACATGTGTAGAGGTCAGAAGACAACTTTAGGGAATCAGTTCTTTGACTGTGTGGGTCCCAGGGATAGAACTGTTGAGCTTGGCTGTACGTGCCTTTACTGGCTGAAACCATCTCACTGGTCTTGATGCGTTTAAGTAATATGTGTAGTATATATTATATAAATAATCATTAAAATATATTTTATAATTCCCCTTCTGGCAATTTTGGATTCTTGTGCAAGGTTTCAAAGATGTTTAGAAATGTATGAGCCTAGATAATTATGTTTTAAAATTTATTACACCCATATCCAATTCAACAGGAAATTTAATCACTTTTATCAAGTCATTCCAAAGAAGCCAAATTATTTTTATGGACTCAATAGCTGTCTTTCTTTTATCCTCATTTCCGTGACATTTAATTATATTTTGTAAACATATTAATAGGTAAAACCAACACAAACAAACTTATGAATAAAGAATCTTATTCTTATCCTGGTAACTGTCCTGGCATATGAAACAACCCAGGAGAAGAAATCCCACAGATTCCGGAGGCAGGCTCCCCAGCCACAGAAGACTCTGCATCTTCTCTGTATTTCTTGGACATGGGTCAACTGGTTTAGTGGAGACAATGGAGACTGTTGGTTCAGTAAGTCTGCTAAGTGGTCATAGTTAAGACAGCTTTTTCTGTATTTCCCCCAATTTTCCCACAGTAATTACGTATATTTTTGATAAGAAAAACCACAAGCTTTTATCAAATTTATATAATAAACAACTAGGAAAATTAATATATGTAGTTCAATTTTCAAAATTACTCCTTGTTCCTAGTAATGTTTGATAAATTCCAGGAAAGGCACATGCACCAGGAACTGTTGGCAGATTCACTGGAACCTTGGTTTAGACTCTGCCTGTAAAGAATATTGGATTGTAGCCCAAAGGTATCTTGAAATAATATTCTGAAATATGAAGACAAATCCTTAGCCTGAGACAGTTTCTTGATGTTTCCCTCTGTGGGCCATTTCATATAGGGACATACCAGGAAGTTAGAAATAATATGTGATAGAAAGGGAATGTGTTTTAGGGTCTTCAGGGCACACTTCATTCCACCCTGACTCATGGATATACCCTGTTTTGGCTAAACCAATCATTCGAAACCTTATGAGGGATGAGACTTTTCACGTTGTAATGTGGTCTTGTCATCTATGAGTGCCTTGACTGAATTCATACATGTCCTGGGGTGCATTCAGCTTGTGGGTCACAGATTGGACACAAGGTAACATTGCACACTAACCTACTAGTTGAATAAAAACATCCAAGGACTCGAGTTTTTAAAAACGTGTCTCCAAGGTTGATAGGTTTTTCTGTACAGGATTATCATGACCCAACCATTATTGAAATAATGTTGTTATTTGTGCCATGTACAATGTGATGTATTCCATAATATACTTAAGTGGGATTTCAATACAGAAGTAGACTTTTCATTCCAACCTGTCTGTATTTGAAATTGAGAACTGTCTGTTGAATGGTTAAATCTACTTGTTATTTGTATAACTGAATCTAGGAATGTTTTTATTGGTCTGCTATCAATAATGAGTTTCAGGTGTGATGAAATGTTTCTGAATTCTTGTATTGTTAGGCAGTAGTGAGTGTGAATTTCCCAGCATGTTGCTTTGGTACTTCAGAATCTACTTGGCCCAAATCATAATACACTTAGTTAAAAAACTGCTTTGCAAAATGGATAAAGTTGTGTAAATACCTTTCATACATATGAGGGTTTCTGCTACAGAACAAAGAACTGGCATGATACACAAGTACAATTCAAAAGTTTTATAGGCTTGAGTAGCATGATAGGAAATCAGGCAATTATTTAAATTACTGAAGTAACTACTTACATTGTGGGAAAAGTTAGAAAGGCATTTTGGTTTTTTAAAGTTTGTTCTGACATGGGAGCAAAGTCCATTTATATTTAGATTGTTAACCATTGATGATATAAATAGCCTAGAAAAAATAAATAATTGAAAAGTAACATATTTATTATTTAAAACTATTATCTAATATGCATGTGTATTATTTTCCTAAAATATTAAATTGCAACTCGAGGTTGAAAATTTGCTTTTCATATGAAAACAAATGGTATTATTTTGTAACTTCTGGTTAACCAATACTAAAAGTGGGAGGTACCTCAATAGAGAACCACGTCTGATTTTTCCATTTTAAATTGTCAAGGCCCAGGAGGAAGTACAGTTGATAAAATGCTTGCCCTGCAGGCATGAGGACGTGATTTTAATCCTCAGAACAGCATTAAAAGGATGGACAGAAAGAAGCATGTTTGCAAACACAGTTCTGGGGAGTTAAAGACAGATCCCTGGAGCTTGTTGGTCTGTATAGCCTCCTGAGTAAGTTCCTGATCAATGAGAACCCATTTCAAGAAACATGGTAGACATCACCAAAGGTGTGACTTCTGTCTTGTGCGCACGCGCGCACACACACACACACACACACACACACACACACACACACACACACATTAATAGAATGTGAGGTGTAACTACTTAACAATCATGCTCAATTATACTAAGGGTTAGGCTAAGAGTCAGAATAGCACCACATCTTATGTCTTTTGCTTTATTGTTATTGTTATTGTCATGCAGATAATCTGTTCTATGTCCACATGTGTGACAAATGACAAACTCTAGTTGGAGAGTTAGCCCTGAAATGCCTTGTATGAAGAGACAGCTCTCATTCATTCGTTTGTTGGAAATGTGTGGGGATCTGGCAGTGAGTGATCAGCCAATGAGACCCATTCTTCTTACTCCGGCCATGTCTTATCCTTTTCTCTCCAAACACTTTAAAATAGCCTTTTTATTTTTAAAAATCCCTGGCTATTTATAGACACAGTTTATTTATTAGTATAGATCCCCATTTTTTTCAGGAGCAGTGGGCTAAAAACTGTATTTGGGCATCAGCTGACCAATTTTACTTTCCCCTACGTTAAAGCTATGCTTAAATTCTGGCCTAACTCTTTCACTAAGTGTTTGTCAAAGACTACCGATGGCCTGTCAGTAATGGTTGTGAGTTTTTTTTCAAACAGTTCATAATATGGCCCATAGGAAAGAACAGGCAGATAGATACACTGTGATATGTGTGTATGTACCATGAAATATGACTAACGCAAGTGTATGCTGACTCACATAAAAAGTAAGACATGTGGAGCAAGATAAACAGGCAGAATGAGATGTACAAGGAATGTTTTCCTTTACACAGTATTGAAATAGGAAAAGTTAGTCTAAATTGGTAACAGTCACATATCACCGGTTCACTGAGATGAGGGGTGGGTATGGGAGAAACCATGAGGACTGTTGGTAGGAATGGACACACTTTGTTACTACGGATGCCAAGTGTGAACGTCCACTCTCCATCCTTGGTAGCATGGAATATAATTGTATGTGAATTATATATGTTAAGAACAATTGATTTTAAAATGAGCTCTGCCTCTGGGATTGCTCCTTTTCTAGCACCACCACTCAAGGTACTCCTAAGTGGAGCTACAGTCACAGTTATATACTTCCCACTGATGTAACAGTCAATAAAGTTCCTGTGCACACAAACTTGGGATGATTTTCTTCCTAATTGCAGAGTTTCCTGCAAGGTCCCGTATGTGAACTGGGGCAAAGATGGTTTGTGACAGGCATAGTGGGACAAGGATCCATCAGCCCATGTAATGTACCGAGGCATTCCACACACTGGATAGTTAGATGACAGGTCAGTGGGGTCACCTTCATTGTAGTGTCAGGTGTCCACCTCTTTATAGGGTTTAGGTGAGGAACCTCAAAGGAACTCTGGCCAGTCCAGTCTGGCAAACATGGCTCTGGCAGGCTTTGTCCTTCTCTATTCCCTCTTCCTTGCTAAAAACTGCCATATTATATTCCTAAAGCTAGCCACTAAGGTCCATTGCCACGTTTGGTCACCCTTTCCTCCCGAGCCTGACTACTAAAGTCCAGCTATTAAAAAATATTAAAGTCCAGCAATCAAAAGTCCCTTTTGGCTCACCTAACAGGGGGTTTCCCCTGGTCCTTTTTATTTTTGGTGGTGAGCCTAGCCTTTAACAGCTGAGCCGTCTCCCAGCCCACCTTGTTCCTTTATAAACTGCCATTTTCCCATGTGCCACAGTCTGTCTCCTCTTTATCCAGAGGCAGCCCTTTGTCCTTCTCCAGGACAAATACCCCTTTCCCTCTTTCTCTTGTTTCCTTGCGAAGACTTCTCCTTGTCCTGTTTCCTGTATTTGTCTCTTACTCCCTGACCTCTGTGCCTCTGTGGAAAATAAATTTCCTTTGTGCTGAGAACTTGCTCTTGGGGGTCCTGAGACAACACTTTTTCTTTCAAACTCTTTCCTTCATCTGATGAGCTTGGTAAGTTTTCAGACCTGCTTTTCCTGGTGCCCAATCTTACATATATCACTTCTATTTCATATGAGAAGCACGTATATTCAGTTTTGTGAGTTAATTCTTCAGGAGCACCAGAAGCCTAATTGCTTACATCCCATGGCCAGTGCTTGAACTTTGTAGAACAGGTAGCAGCCAGCAGTAGTGGTAGTAGCTGTTGTTGTTGTTATAATTATTATTATTATATAATTATATTTTTATAATAAATAAAATAATTTTATTTTTCTTGGATATTTTGTGTTTGCATTTCAAATGTTATCCCTTTCCCCCCTCTCCCAAACCTCCTCTCCCTTCCCCTACGTCCATGAGGATGCTCCCATTCCCGCCCACACACTCCAACCTCAATGCTTTGGCATTATCCTACATTGGGGAAACAAGCCTTCGCAGGACCAAGGGCTTCTCCTCCCACTGATGCCACATATGTGGCTGGAGTCATGGGTCTCCCCATGTGTACTCACTAGTTGATAGTTTAGTCCCTTGGGAGCTCTGGTGGGGTTTGGTTGGTTGATATTGTTGTTCTTCTTATGGGGTTGCAAACCTATCATCATCATCATCATCATCATCATCATCATCATCATTTTTAAGGTTTGCCAAAAAAGAGCTTAACCTGGCCTCAAATCTCAGGTGTCCTTCCTGCTGTGATTCTTTTGTTTTCCCCAGGCTTTCCACCAGATTCCCATGTGAGTTGGAGACTTGACCACAGTTGGAACTTGATTCCTCAAGGAACAACGAGAAGAGCTCCTGATCCTTAGTGGCTTTACCTTGCTGTAGGCTTTTTCATGTTAAGCCTCCCGGTTACTCAGAGCAGTTGAACATTATGCTTACTCTGTCACGTGTGATTTAATGTGTGTGTGTTGTGTATATACAACTGTGGACTGTGCTGCTCTGGTATGTACCCGTGTTCATGAGATCAGAGGCTAGAGGAGGATAGATGGTCTGCTCTACTACTCTCCACCTCATGGCTTTGAGACTGAGTCTCTCACAGGTCCTGGAGCTATGCTGGTGGCCCCAAGTACCAGCAATCTTCCATAGCTGCCAACCAGTAATGGACATACAGGCCTGTGCACGTCCCTTCCTGCCATTTCTGATTTATTTTGTGGGTGCCAGGATACAAACTCAGATCCTCATGATTTCATGGCAAGCGCTCTTACCCACTCAGCCATCTCTCCAGTCTTCACATGTGATTTCTAACCATCAGTAGCCCCATGTATGTCTGAACCTTGTAAAAATAGACAACCAAAATTTCGAGTGAAATGTATTGTTCCTATATCCTTAAGACTTGAATAAATTGGCAAGAGTATAAAAGGAAGACGTTAAGTATTGTCATTACTTTGAAATTATCTCTTGGTGGCATGCAGTTGTCACCCCAAGATAACTAGAATATCTGCTATCTTCGGTTCCATAAATCCCATTAATGTGATATTATAAGAGAACCAAAAGAGTATAATGTCCTGTGAAGCCACGAGGTGAAGGTTTTGCCAACAGTTATCACTGGGAGGCAGAGGACTGACAGAAGACTGATGTCATGTATGGCCATTTCTTTAAGTTGCTTCCCCATCATGACTACTAGCTGTAAGTGACATTCTAGGGCTTGGGTCATTTGCCCCAGTAGAATTCTGATTTTCTTGCATAGCAAACTAGAGTTATGCAATAATCTGTTACAAATTTTCACCCTTTATAGTCACAGAGTCATGATTGGATTTAATCCCCCAGCTTGCTTTATTAAGCTTGACTTGCATAATATACACCCAGCAGGAGATGCTAAGAGGAGAGGCCAATCCTACGCTTGTGACGTCTATCTTTTTTTTCCTCCATATTTATTAAATTGGGTATTTCTTATTTTTTTTTCTTCTTTTTCTTTTTTCTTTTTTTTTCCGGAGCTGGGGACCGAACTCAGGGCCTTGTGCTCCCTAGGCAAGTACTCTACCACTGAGCTAAATCCCCAACCCCTGGGTATTTCTTATTTACACCTCAATTGTTATTCCCTTTCCCCGCCTCCAGGCCAACATTCCACTAACCCCTTCCCCTCTCCTTCTATGTGGGTGTTCCCCTCCCCATCCTCCCCCATTACCACCCTCCCCCCAACAATCATGTTCACTGGGGGTTCAGTCTTGGCAGGACCAAGGTCTTCCCCTTCAACTGGTGCTCTTACTACATTATTCATTGCTTCCTATGCAGTTGGAGTCCAGGGTCAGTCTATGTATAGTCTTTGGGTAGTGGTTTAGTCCCTGGAAGCTCTGGTTGGTTGGCATTGTTGTTCATATGGGGTCTCAAGCCCCTTCGAGCTCTTTCAGTCCTTTCTCTGATTCCTTCAACGGGGGTCCCGTTCTCAGTTCAGTGGTTTGCTGCTGGTATTCGCCTATGTACTTGCTGTATTCTGGCTGTGTCTCTCAGGAGAGATCCACATCTGGTTCCTGTCAGCCTACACTTCTTTGCTTCATCCATCTTATCTAGTTTGGTGGCTGTATATGTTTGGGCCACATGTGGGGCAGGCTTTGAATGGGTGTTCCTTCTGCCTCTGTTCTAAACTTTGCCTCCCTATTCCCTCCCAAGGGTATTCTTGTTTGTGACGTCTATCTTGTTCTCTAGGTCGTCAATTCATTCATTGTTATCATTGGCCAATACTGTGTTTCTCATATACAGAAAGTGTAGAAGCACAACCAAAATGGCCTAAATATAAGCAACTCTCCTTTTTCTTACATTTAATTAAACACAAATTATGCTGGGCCTTCATAGTTGTTGACTCTTCAGGGTTAGAGATCTCAGTGTCCAAGGTGTGGAGTAAAATCTGGAATTCAGTAATTTTAGGGTCTCAAATTCTTATGTCCAATAACTGGGAAGTACAGATATCTGATATTCAAGTTCGCAGGAGGATACCAGAAACAGTAAATCATAAGTAAAAACTGGTGTGAATCAATATAGAATTGGCATTCAGGAAATGACAGCCTAGCAGCACAAAAGAAAGTATTACTCCTACTGCCCAACAGAATATTCCCATAGAGCATGGGTTCTCCACATAATGCACTAACTGGCAGGCCCTATATATGTATGTAAAGGGTGCCATAGTGTGTTTTGAAATTAAGTAGCATGATACCCTCCACTTAATCTTTTTTTCTTAAAATTGTTGACATTTTAATTAAAATATAACTATGTAACGTTTCCCCTTCTCTTCCCTTCCTCCAATCCCTCTAGTGTCCCTATATTTAACATTGTTTTGGCTCTTTGAATTTCTGTGGTTGTGTACAAATGATAGGCCTGAGTTTAATATCACTGAAAATTTGCCGTTCAAAGTGTGGCAGAGGCTGTCTTAGTTCTGTAGATTACTTCAAATAGCATGGTGATAACAATAACCATGCTTCTAATCAATGAATTCAGGGCAGCTTTCCATTTGTGACTTCAATTTTTCTCTCATCAATGTTTCATAGCTTTAATTATGCACATCTGCTATCTCCTTTAATAAATTTACTCCATTTTATTTTACTTTATATCTTTATGCTATTATTAATGAGGTTTCGAAATCCCCCCCACAGTTCATTGCTGGTATGTTGAAATATGTATGATTCTTTATCTTAATTTCATATATTCCAACTGTATTGAATTATAAAAGAGTAATACAATCAAAGATAAGTTTACTTATATCGCTCCAATTTTTATGACTTTTATTTCTTTTTCTTCTCTAATTGTTCTTACTAGGAAATCTAATAATAAGTTGAATAGATGTTGGAAGAGAGGCTAGTTTAGTTCTTAATCTTAGAGGAAAAGATTCCATTGTTGTTGTTTACTACGAAGTTAGCTGGTATTAACATTATTACATTAAGGTATTTCTTGTATATAATGTACTGGTGGAATGTTGAATTTGCCAAACATTTGTTTTTTATTTACTGAGATAATATGATTTCTATTCTTTATTCTGTTAATACTGGTTGTCCCGTTTATAAGTGTGCCTCTATGGAAATATCTTCACATTGCAGAGAAAAAGTCTTATTTGGTCACGGGACATGGTGATTTTCATATATTTGGTTTAGCCTTCTAGAATTTTATTGAGAATTTTAATGTTTATGCTCATACGTTATGCTATAAGAATCAAAATAGCATGGTGCCAATGCTAAAGCAGATCTGTTATCCATCCATCCATTCATCCATCCATCCATCCATCCATCCATCCATCCATGAATCATCGATATCTACCTACCTTCTATCTCTTATCTATCTCAAACCTGTTTATCATCAATACAATTATTGTAATTCTAATAAACTAGAGGATGATAAGAATTACAAAAATCTTTCACAAGGTTTCCTGTATTTATATTTTAGTTGTTAAAAGATATAAAACAAACATTTATAATTTGTGTATACTCATAAGCCCAAATGAAGTTATATGTATTTCTATCGTGTCTTATGTCAAAGAAGAGTGAGACAGTTTCAGATTTTTTTCAAGAAAAACTTTTTAAAAATATTTTTGAACTTTAAGGGATTTCTGAATTTGGAAACATGCTACGTGAAAGAATTCATTGTTTTTATTCATCATTCAAATAGTGATAAAGATGTGTATGTGTAGGAGAGTGTGGATTAGAGATAGTTGTACATAAAAGAGACAAAAGAAAGATTCCATCAAGTCCAGCATGGAAATGAGTTTATTTTGGTTACTTACAGGAGCATACGAGACTCAAGGCCAGTTATACCACTGAAAAGTCTCAATCCACAGTCAACCTTCCTTCTCTTGCATAATCTAAATCCAGGATATTGGAGTGGTGACTGGAAACTCATGTGAGGCTCTTAGGACTTTTCCTTCCATAATTCCACAAGGGAATAGTCATGAATGTGATATGATAGAAACATACATGAACATGCGTGTGTCTTTTCACAACGGAAACTTCACATAATATGCTGGTTTCATTGACAGTCATTTGCCAGGTGGTTCTGTTTCCTTGATAACCCTGACCAACGTGAGCATCGTTTCTTTTATTCTAATGTTAATTACTAATGTAAACTTTTTACACTTCACACAATAAATATGTCTGTATCAACTTAGCATCCATCCATCTATCTGTCTGTCTGTCTATCATCTTTCTATCTAATCTATCATCTATCAATCTATCACCAATCTATCTATTGCCGATCTATCAACTATCTTCCTGTCTGTGATGATTAAAGCATGGCTGCAAACATTTTTGGTGAACTGTGAAGCAGGGAGAGTGATAAAGATGTAAATAGAGTCCATTGTTATGCAAATAAAACCAGCCAGGACATCTGCTAGGAGGGCTGTGACTGGCTGAGAGTTGAACTGAAGAGCTGAGTCCAACTGCAGGGACAAATGAGAATGGGTAGTCCTGAGTCCAGATGAATGAATGGATGGATGAATGAATGAATGAATAAATGAATGGGAGTCTGAATGAATGAATGGGTGTCCAAAGGAATGAATGAATGAATGGGAGTCCAGATGAATGAATGATGGGTGAATGGATGAATAAATGAATGGGAGTCCAACTGAATGGATGAATGGGACTCCAAAGGAATGAATGAATGAATGAATGGGAGTCCAAAGGAATGAATGAATGAATGAATGGGAGTCCAGATGAATGAATGATGGGTGAGTGGATGAATAAATGAATGGGAGTCCAAATGAATGATGAATGGGAGTCCAAAGGATGAATGAATGAATGGGAGTCTGAATGAATGAATGAATGAATGGGAGTCCAGATGAATGAATAAGTTACTGGATGGGTGACAGGTCTAGATGTGTGAACACAGGCAATGGCAATTAGAGTAGGCTGTGACAATACTGATAGCAACCTGAACTGAATGTCCTGGGAAACAAGCTGGGAAATCACTGCCTGTTGGTCCCTTGACACACCCATTGGATGGACAGGTCAGTGACGCCATCTTCATTGCAGTGTTGGGCATCCACCTCTTTATGTGGTGGTTCTAGGTGAGGAACCATTTCCTTCGTCTGGTGTGTTTTCTAAGTTCTCAGGCCTGCTTTTCCTGATGGGACTGTATTACACTGTTGTGTTCCCACAGTCCATTTCCACTTGGAGGAATAAGTCGTTTATCAGCCTGCCTCATGCCAGTGGTACCAGACAGTGCTTTTCACATGTCCACCCAGTGCAGACTCATCCTCTGTCTTCAAAATGCAATCCAAAGCTGCCCTTACAATGGAATCTCCCAGGGCAAAGCATGATTTTAAAAGCCACTGTTTTACTTAGTAGGGAGTAGTTGAATCAGGGCAGGGCTTGATTTCAAAATCAACGTGAAGATTTTAATTGCTAGGCTGGGAGATAGCTTAGTGCTTAAAGGTGCTTAGTGCTGAGGGCCTGGATTTGATTCCCAGCATCCACATGGTGGCTCACAGCTGTCTGTAACTTCAGTTCCAGGGGATCAGATGTCCTTTCTGCCCTCCAAGGGCACCAGGCATACATAGGGTATACGGACATATATGCAGGCAAAATACATACATACATACATACATACATACATACATACATACACACATACATACATATGTGTGTGTACACTTGAAAATATGTTTACAATACAGAAAATTATCATTTGTATTATCCTACCGATTTCATTGCTATGGCTGCTGGCCAAGCTCTTCCGTAGGCTGTCACAGCTGCTCTGCCTCATGATGGTTGTGCCAAGTCCAGAGTACATGTGCAGTCTTCCTTTATGCTAGATGAAGGAGATATAGATAATTCTAGGATGCTTATAAGAAATTGCAAAATACAGGGATGTAAGTCTTCTAGGCTATAGGTTTGGCTCCTGTGATGGAAATATAAATTTCCATGCCATTTAGTATAGGCGTTAATGCAGGATACCTATGTTGCACAACATAGGATTTGTTTCTCTTATGTAAGCTCTTATGGCTATATCATTCTCAAACTCTGTGCTCATCCTTGCTTTGTTCTCCCATTAGAGCAGAGAATCAGAATGATGCTTCAATGGTTTTATTCTCATCCATGTTTCCCTAAATAATTTGCACCTTTCCTAACATATGTAGCCTAGAGAATGGCCCATTCTCATTTATATGCCCTGGTCCTACCTACCTGCTAATGACATTGGGAGATGCAGTGTTTCTTTTGGGGTCTTCTTATGCCCCAGAGAAACACAGGAGTTCTGTTGTGTTAAGAGCTTGGAACCAATTAAATCTAAAAGAGTTTTATTTGTACAAAGACTGATAGATGACTAGGAAACACTCAGGATCAGAAGTGGTTTAGAGAGCGCTACCCAGGAGCATTAGCAAGAAAGCCTCTATGTGTATACTGCACGTGGAACAAAGAGAAAGCACACAATGGGCGACAGGTACTGTGTGCTTGAGTTGTGCACGAGCTGGTTGTTGGGGTTTACATCTTGGCTCGCGTCCAGATAGAACACACCAAACCAACATAGTTTCACGTGGAAAGGTTTAATGAGAGAAGAAGAGTAGAAGAGAGGAAAGGCTGGCCATGAGCACGTGGAGGGAAGGAGAGGGGTATAGGAAGAGAAGGGACAGGGGAAGAGGGCAAGAAAGGAAGAGCAAAGAGCAAGAGAAAGAGGAGGGGCAAGCAGCCCCTTTTATAGTTAGGCATACTTCGCTGTTGCCAGGCAACTGTGGGGCGGAGCATGCCTGTCTGTTGCCAGGTAACTGTGGGGGTGGAGCTTAGACAGAATACCAACACTGGTCAGTTGGATTCCTATGAATGAAACTTGGATATTTATCACAGTGTATACACCTAAGTTTAGCTTCTGTTTTTATACTAAATATGGCTATGATTTGCTGCATAGGAACTCAGAGCATAAAGACAACTCTGTAGAAATAACTAATCTCATGCATATTCAATTTTATTTATTTATTTATTTATTTATTTATTTTTTTTTCCTTTATTTTTTTTTTTATTAACTTGAGTATTTCTTATTTACATTTGAATGTTATTCCCTTTCCTGGTTTCCGGGCTAACATCCCCCTAGCCCCTCCCCCTCCCCTTCTATATGGATGTTCCCCTCCCAATCATCCCCCCCATTACCGCCCTCCCCCCAACAATCACATTCACTCGGGGTTCAGTCTTAGCAGGACCAAGGGCTTCCCTTCCACTGGTGCTCTTACTAGGCTGTTCATTGCTACCTATGAGGTTGGAGCCCAGGGTCAGTCCATGTACAGTCTTTGGGTAGTGGCTTAGTCCCTGGAAGCTCTGGTTGGTTGGCATTGTTGTTCATATGGGGTCTCGAGCCCCTTCAAGCTCTTCCAATCCTTTCTCTGATTCCTTCTACGGTTGTCCCATTCTCAGTTCAGTGGTTTGCTGCTGGCATTAGCCTCTGTATTTGCTGTATTCTGGCTGTGTCTCTCAGGAGCGATCTACATCCGGCTCCTGTCTGTCTGCACTTCTTTGCTTCATCCATCTTGTCTAATTAGGTGGCTGTATATATATGGCCACATGTGGGGTAGGCTCTGAATGGGAGTTCCTTCTGTCTCTGTTTTAATCTTTGCCTCTCTATTACCTGCCAAGGGTATTCTTGTTCCCCTTTTAAAGAAGGAGTGAAGCATTTGCATTTTGATCATCCGTCTTGAGTTTCATGTGTTCTGTGCATCTAGGGTAATTCAAGCATTTGGGCTAATAGTCACTTATCAATGAGTGCATACCATGTGTGTTTTTCTGTGATTGGGTTACCTTACTCAGGATGATATGTTCCAGTTCCCTCCATTTGCCTATGAATTTCATAAAGTCATTGTTTTTGATAGCTGAGTAATATTCCATTGTGTAGATGTACCACACTTTCTGTATCCATTCCTCTGTTGAAGGGCATCTGGGTTCTTTCCAGCTTCTGGCTATTATAAATAAGGCTGCTATGAACATAGTGGAGCACGTGTCTTTGTTATATGTTGGGGCATCTTTTGGGTATATGCCCAAGAGAGGTATATCCGGGTCCTCAGGTAGTTCAATGTCCAATTTTCTGAGGAACCTCCAGACTGATTTCCAGAATGGTTGTACCAGTCTGCAACCCCACCAACAATGGAGGAGTGTTCCTCTTTCTCCACATCCTCGCCAGCATTTGCTGTCACCTGAGTTTTTGATCTTAGCCATTCTCACTGGTGTGAGGTGAAATCTCAGGGTTGTTTTGATTTGCATTTCCTTATGACTAAAGATGTTGAACATTTCTTTAGGTGTTTCTCAGCCATTCGGCATTCCTCAGCTGTGAATTCTTTGTTTAGCTCTGAACCCCATTTTTAATAGAGTTATTTGTCTCCCTGAGGTCTAACTTCTTGAGTTCTTTGTATATTTTGGATATAAGGCCTCTATCTGTTGTAGGATTGGTAAAGATCTTTTCCCAATCTGTTGGTTGCCGTTTTGTCCTAACCACAGTGTCCTTTGCCTTACAGAAGCTTATGCATATTCAATTTAATTGTTCTTATGGAAGGAAAACAGAAAATTAGGTATTTGAGGATGTTCAGAAGTCTATTCTGTAATTATTATGGCCCTAGGTCATACCTGCCTAGACAAATGGCCCATGAGCTAGAACGTGAATGAATGACATCACATCTCAGTCTAAAGAATCTGCAAGAGGTGTGTGTGTGTGGGGGTGCTGATAGGTCAGTGTCATGATCTGGGAGCAGGGAATAAAGTAGTATCGTAGAAAAGTCATAGGGTGGGATTGAAAGATCAAAGTGGAAAAACAACTGTGGATTTGTGAGAGTGATTGCAAGCAGATGAAAAGGTGCTTTCCCAGCTCTTGGTAGTACTGTACTTTACAAGTGCACCAAGGGTAGCTGTAGAAAATGCCTCAGCAAATCTCCTCCTCAGCTATGTATGCCTTGGTGTGCACAGGCTGAGGAGCGATCAAATCTTCCGTCTTTCAGGAGCACCACAGTAGTTCAAGGATGAGCTGAGAGGGCTCTGAGGTTAGAACTGGTGGGAAGAGAAAGGAGGTGTGTTATTCTGTGTAAAGAGCTGGTAGGCCTTAGTCATGGTTCCTTGTATGGCGGCAAATGAATTACCAGAGTCTTAGATACGTCCAGGGTTTTAAGTCTCCTTGGGTGTAGAGAGAGAAGACTGGGGGGAAGCCAGGTTTTGCAAGTTTTCAGGTTTGGTTTGAAATGAGAGTGCATTGTACAAGCAGGAATGTTAAGAAGGAAATTGGGGATGTGGGGCAGGAGATGCGCAGGAAACTTGAAAACCATAAGTTGATCCCAGCGTTAATTAGATGAACTGGAATAACTGTCCGGAATAGAGGCGTGAATGGCAGTGAGCATGTTCAACTCCCCACAGTTCTTGCGATTCTCTTCACAAGTTTCTGTGCTCGGGGACAAACACTTAAATGAAGATGTTTGTAGACAGAAGGGAAGAGCAAATTATAGCTAGATGGGAAGAGGCAGGATCTCAAAGGCAGTTAGGGTAGAGGGAGAGGGGAACAAAGTCAGTACCACCTCTAGTTTCCTTTCCTCGCCACACTCTAGGGGTGGAGGAATCCAAACTCAGCTCAGTGCCGTTCTCCCTGACTGATTCGAGAGGAGCAGCAGGAAGAAGCTGGGTCCCCGACCTTTGTCTTGGGCTTTGGCATGTGCATGGGTCTAGGACCGTGACTAGGATGTAGAAAAGCTTTAAAATACCCCCTTTCCCTTCAGAAGGGAATTTTAGTTCCTAAAATAACCTGTAGACACCTTGATTAATGGGGACCAAACATAACAATGCACAAAGAGGAGGCATGCTACAAACATGAAGACCCCGAGGAGTTACAGAGGATGCAGACTACACCGAGCTGAAGACAGGGATAGGGACTTGGGCTTATGGGAGAAAGGGAAGTGGCTGCAGAAAAGGGAAGACTGAGCATGCTTACTGCTGCCAGACCTACTTTGCTATACTGTGAAGTGTTTTTTTTTTTTTTTTTTTGGTTCTTTTTTTTGGAGCTGGGGACCCGAACCCAGGGCCTTCTAAGCTTCCTAGGCAAGTGTTTTAAGGGAAGGCCACCTATGTTAATCCCTGTCCGGGCAAAGTATTAGAGCCGCCATTTTGTCTTCCTTAGAAAGGATCTTTTCTAGTTAGAAGGGAAGCTACAGGGCAGTGAAATCCGTTAGCATCTGCTCAGCATCTGCTGGAGTAGATTTCCATTGCCATTATAAATTTCACTTGCAAAAGGACAGCCTTACAGAATTAATTCTGTCTGCAGTGTCTCTGAATAGCAGTTTCGAGAGGTGACAAGAAGATACATAAAGGGGTCACGGTGTCCCAAGAGATAGATTGCTCACTTACACATCGTCTCTTCATACTTTTCCTCCCTGAATGGAAACATTTGACACATGTGTTATAAACCAGGAAATTTTGCTAGAGAAAATGACTCAGCAACTAATTGTCAATCATCCCAGTCTAAGACTGATACTGAAAAATTTATAGTCAAAACTCCTTTGCTTTTGAGTCCTAAAAAAAAAAAAAAAAACCCATACAAAACAACAACAAAACACACAAACAAATAAACCAAAATGAAAAAAAATCTAGAATTGCTGCAAACTTAGTTTTTGGAAATTTATGACCAGAACTCTATTGGGGTATTTACCATCATTTCCACATTTATAAATCAAAATTTGTCCAAATGTTGCTATATTGTATAAATAAAACATAATGTCACTGTAGAACACACTGGTAATGGTGTCTATATCTGAACATCTGTATTGTATTATATCTTGAAATTCCTGAAATAAATCTTAATACTTAACTATTTCTGTCTTTGGGGATGTTGGAAGAAGATGTTGTTTTGTGCATATGATCATGATTCATTGGTGTTGCTTGGTGAGTGCTTTGGTATTTTCGAAACACTGAAGGATATAAATGCATGTGTATGAGTCTGCTGATGTATATATGTATGTGTAGGTAGATAGATGATGATGGATGGATGGATGGATGGATGGATGGATGGATGGATATCTTGAGACTAAGAGCTCTCCTGTTGAATTCTAGAGAAGACGATCCAGCAAACCCACTCCAGAAGCCAATCCAAGGCTTGCAGAATCACTAGGGACATTCGTAATCTGATTATATACAACCTTACAGCATGAGGACAAAGTTACTGGGTCTCTAAAAGAGCGTTTTTTGATCATAGAAAAACTATTCACAATCTGAGAACTGATGTGATCTTATAAGTTACCCACACTTACTATTCTTTTTTACTTCCAGGGCTCAAGGTGTCCTTGGATGCAATGTTTAGGTTCTTTGTGTCTTGAACAATGAACTGGACAAGACTCACGCACACATACACAGCAGCAGTCATACCAAAAGTAAAGATTACCGAAGGCGAGGAAGAAAGCAGAGTGCACACGCCACAGGACAGGACCAGAGGTCCGGGAGGAAGGATGTGGCTCGAACCTTGAGGTTGTCCCCCTAACCCCCTCCCACAGGTGAGGGTGTTAGGGAGTTCTTTTATGAATTTGGGTGAAGAGAAGAACCAATCCCCAGAAGTATGGATAGGATAGACCCTTAACTTGACTGACATCTGGAAAAGGATGTACATCGTATACTTTTAAGCACATGGACACCCCATTGCATATATATGAGATGCTAAGTAGGCTTTTCCTGGTAAGTCACTTTAAGGACAAATTGGCCAGCACTGCATTTGCACCGAACATCATTTAAACTGGCCCTGTGAGTCTCCACTTTCACCAGGAAGTGCCTGATAAAATTCCTCACAGGAGGGATGTCTAAGGCCAAGAGCAGGTTCCTGGATACTAGGCTATCCCTGGGATTTCCTCAACGCCATTATACAATACCCAGTGTCTCACACTTTTCTTCTGTGCTCTGCTTTTCTCTTGCCCTTGAGAATTTATTTTAATTAGCTTACTTATATTAACTTTAAGATACTTAATTGATCCTTATTTTAAATTTTATGTATTAGCAGGGAATGAATGCTCGTTCATTATGACATCATAGAAATCAGCCTGCTATTCTGAGAAATTTTGGAAGGGGTAAGACAGTGCTTGCCCTAAGTGCTGAAACCTTATGGTTGTAATGATCATACAATGAGATCTGTGGAGAATAATAAGTTCTGATGTAAGTAAAAGCTGATGCGGAGCGAAATTTAAGAAACGAGAGTACTTAGTCGTTGCTCAGAGTTCTCATTCTGAAGAAAGTTTTTGTTCACAAACTGGTTTTCACAAGTCTTCTGCCAGTGCGTGACTTCAGGGTTTCTATAGCTGCATATACACACATTCACACCTATTGTGTCTCTGAGAATTGTACATGAAGAGCATGCGCGAATGTCTGGTAATAACCAATACGGTTAAGTAGCCAGTGACTGTAAAGAATAAAGCTTATCTTGCAAATTCTCCCTTCTGTAATTCTCCCTGACCCTGAAACCACACAAATGCTGGATTTGCCAGAGATGAAGCAATGCGGGCATCATGTGTTCTGGTAACATCGGAAGAGAACTCTGCTCAGCCTGGCATTCTCTTAACATATCAACATACAGGCTTAGGCTTTCTGTGGCTGAAGTGTTTGGAGTAATGACTTGATATTGCCGAGGGGGAGACATACCTGGAACTGAGCGAAAGGTTTAACTTTACTACTTACACAGCCACACATGGTAGAGCAGACACTTATCCTAGGCAGAGGGCCACTCTGCTCTCTGTGAGCGGCTCACACTTGGCTTTCTAGACGGTGCCGGCAAGTACACTGCCACGGCTCATACTTCAGTAGTCAGATTCCCTGATGCATTAGGGCTACACAAGGGGTGTGCTACGCTGTCTGCCTGCAGTGTGCCTGGTGCTGCTCTTTGTGTCGTTCGTCACTCTTCTGGTGCATGTTACATTTCATAAGCACAGCAGCCCGTTCAGACCCGCATGATGACTCTTTATAGGCCTGGTTAGGTGAGGTTTAAATTCAAGTCCCTGCAGCAGTCTGAAATACACTGTTTGCTCCGTCCCTGGCTTAGGCCTGCTTCCCTGGCAGTTCAACCTGATGTATTATTACAACCACCGAGAGTCATAAATTTTCTGACATCAAGACAGGAAGAGCTTTCTATCCTCTTGTTTTGTTGAGCCAGCAGAGTCTACAAGAAAGGCTTAGGGAGGGGATAGAAAAATCCCCCCATCTTAATGTCACGATTCATTTTTCGATCCAAAGCATTTGGCTCCTGATGTCCTAGGCTCATCAAGCAGCTGTGTTGTGTAGGGGGTGAATAAATTAAGACTCTCATTGGTTGTGGACTTGACCATGAACTAAACATGAGAAAAGTTTCTGCCTTAAAATGTTCTTGGATTAATAAGGATTTTGCTCAGAGAAACTATCTCCCTGTACATTTTTTTTTAAAACTACAAATGGGCTATTTGAAACAAAAAGATTTCTACAAATTGACTAATTGAAACAGAAAATGATTTCAAATGACATAATTAATATTTAACTTACTTTCAACTACTTCAACTAACCTCCCTAATTTTTGTGGAATCATATTATTAAAATTTAATACAAGGAATATACTATTTTTTCTCACAACAAATATTAGCTCTGAGAGGATGTGTGTCTCTACATCCTTTAAAATGTTGACAAATGACTGATTTCTTATTAAATTTTCAATTCATTTAAAAGTTTATTTTTTTGGCATTATATGTACATAAATATAGAGGGAAGAATCTTTAATCATTTTCTTTTAATTTTTATGTCAGTGCACACACGCACTGGTGTGTGTGTGTGTGTGTGTGTGTGATGAATGTGTATTTGTGTGTGGGGTATGTGTATGTGCATGTGTGTCTATGTAGTGTATGTGGTGTGTGTGGTATGTGTGCATATGTATAATGAATTATGAATGTATGTGTGTATGTATGCATGCATATATGTATGTTACTCACAGATATACAGTTTCCTGTAGAGGTCAGAAGAAGGCATTGGCTTCCCTGTAACTTAGAGTTGCAGGTGGTTATGAGCTGCCTGATGTGAGGTCTAGGAACTGAACTAGGGTCCTCTGAAACTGTAGAAAGAGCTCCTAACCTGAGTCAGCACTCCAGTTTTCTTAAATAGTTTCTTGAAAAATGTTTAAGTCTAATTATTTCACAGACTCCAAATATGAAGGTACTTTTCTCCTCTCTCTCTCTCTCTCTCTCTCTCTCTCTCTCTCTCTCTCTCTCTCTCTCTCTCTCTGTGTCTGTGTGTGTGTGTTTTGAGACAGAGTCTCTCTGTAGCCCTGTAGACCAGACTGGCCTCAAACCCACAGAGATCTACCTGCCTCTACCTCCCAGGTGCTGGAATTAAAGGCCTGCATCACCAATATTGATTACAGTGTTTCTCTCCTCCCTTTCTTCTCTCCAAACTCTCCCATACGCCTTTCCCTGATCTGCTCCAAATTACGGCCTCTGAATTTTATTAATTGTTACTGTACACATGCATGTGTTTTCAGATACATATATATTCCTAAATGTAACTCATCAAGTGCGTATAATGTTACTTGCGTGTATATTTTCAAGGCTGACCGTTTGGCACTGGTTAACTAATTGGTGATTTTTTCTGGGGAGGACTGCCTCTCATGCTCTCAGCTTTTCTCAGTTGTCTGTAATTCTTTGGGTAGCATTGAGGCCTTGTGGGCCAAGAAACAAATCCACTCAAATCTAGTTTGGTGAACCATGAGTTCCTTGGACTTATTAGAGATACACAGGTATGGAATTAACTTATGGGAGCATGGTTGACTCAAATGCTGCTGCCTCCCCAAAAAGCCCATCCAGTATGGATGATGACTGATAAAGCCTGAATCCCTGGAGCTCCTTCATAAGGCTCAGGCTGTTCTGCTGAAGATGCTCTTTTATTCCCCAGTGACTGTCTACTGGCTGGGTATCTTTTGGAAGGACCTCTTGAACCTGTTACTTTCTGATGTTTCTTGTATGTGCTTGGTTCATCTCTTCACCTTTCCCAGTTTCATGAGAAGACTTTATCCTCCCAAGTTTCCTTGGCAGAGTATTTCAGTTTGGAAGAGTTAGCCACATAGCTGTGCTTTTGTTCTAGTCAGACCATTAATGTGTACTCTAGTTTCTGGGTATTTTCAGTTTTAAAATCCAGTCTTTTGCTCAGAACAGGCAAAATTCCAGGTGAACGAAGCTATAGATGGTTTTATTTATTACTTCAGCTATGGTCTCCAAACAACTGACCAGAGCTACTTTATGTTGGTGAGATTCTCTCTCTTTCTCTCTCTCTCTCTCTCTCCCTCCCTCCCTCCCTCCCTCCCCCCTTTTCTTACTCTCTTACCAGGAGAGTGCAGAAAATTATCTGATTTCCAACCTATTTTTAGTTTAACTCTAAAGCCCCACCAGACCCACTTGACTTCAACGTTTGACCGCAAGCAATTATGCCAAGGCCCACAATGCTTGCAGCTTTCCGATCCTGTCCCATTGCTCTGCTAAAGCCTTAGTGGCTTGGTTGTCCTCAAGTAGAGATTCAGATTCTCTGACATTCAGCATGTCCCCAGGGAAAAGAGAGTTGCAGATGACGAGTTCCACATCTAGAACTTTCCACTCACACTGAGCTTAGTCCTTGATTTCTCCTTGTTTCTGTAGCCAAGAGGCCCATCAACAGACATAGGGATATACTTGCAAGTTCACTGGTCGTTTAGAGTGCATTTCTGCTGGACACAGTTCCATCTTTCCCTTAGACTTTTCACTTAAACCAAAATAGTCTTCCTAGTTTACAATATACTTCCATACCCAACAATTGTATGATTACTATGGGAAACTTCAAAATGTAAATAAGAAAACTAGAGAAGTATGTTTGCTATAATAAACAAATTATTTTGTTTACTATAACTATATATCCAATTAACTTTAACCTCACAGACTTGAAAACCATTTTTCTTCAACTCACAATTTTGTGGGTCTAAAGTATCAGGTTATGGGTTTTTTTAAATGGTGGTCTATTGTCATTCCCAAGGGAATCTATGTCAATTTCTTCAGTCTCCTAGCTAATTCTTTGGTGAGACTTGTTTTCTCTCTTTCTTTGTTTCTTTTTTTTTTTGTTTTACTATGTGGTACCTCACAATCTCAGGATTTTAGTGACGTGAATTTCTGACAGTGTGGCAGCATATATAGAGAGTTGTTTCCTTGCGTAGCAACACAGGGCTCCATCAGACAAAGGAGGAGGCTGACCGTTGTTGGCTTAGAGTTTTCCAAACCTACTTTAATAAGGGAACTTAAATGCTTTACCCTCCCTTCTAACCCACCACTCACCAGAGTTAGTGAAAAGAAAATGTTATCAAGGCAAAGGAGAATGTGGACCTGTTTAGGAAAAGTACATTTGGAGTAAATCCAATTTTTATCATCAGGATATCAGCAGTGACATCTCAGGCCACTTGCAAACACCATTCTTGAATCAGCAATGGCAACTCTATTCAGAAGAGTCTTTCTGTTTATGAAGTCACAACCAAGAAACAATGACCAGTGAAGAAGGCAAGACAAAACCAATGCCACAGTGTCATCATCCAAGCCCAATGAAGACCAGCAGAGCATAGTAAGGCGAACCAGTGCCACATAGCATTGTTCATTGTCTGTTCTACCCTTTCCAAACATCATGTGTTCTCTCAAGTGTCTACTCTAGCAAAATGACACATACTCCTTTTCCACGAAGCTTCCAGAAAAACACCACATGTCTGTTAACAAAACATCCTCTAATAAGGCAGTTTCCAGAAAAAAAATCACATGACACAACTGAGTCTCCATTGAAACCAAATATTTCTACTTTAGACTATCCCTTTAAAGACTGGTCTCAGAAATAGAGGATGCACTTATAGGTCAGCCTGTTTAGTAAGAAGGGGAAGAGTCAGCTTTTTCATTAGAGGAGTATCAGCTTTCAATTGCCTTTAATCTGCTGTGCATAGTTTAGAGAATTAATTTTAATCTCTTGGCATTAGTAAAACAAAGTGCCTCTGATGGGCTAAATTTACAAAGAAAAAACAGTTCATTTAGCTTAGGATTCTAGAGATTGAATGGCATATCCCTTAAGAATCTATTCCCTGAAGCACCACATACTTGAATCATAGAATGTGGAGAAATATTCTGGAAAGAAGCTTCATCTCAATGTGTAGCTTTTACAGTGCTAACAGGCACATTCAGGCCATCAGAGAAGAAAAGCAATCATCACTATCACCCAGCCATGAAGCCACAATAATTACTGGCCTGACAAGACATGCTTACTCATGCAGTAGCATCATGGACGTCATGGGAGTACCAACCACTTTCTGATCGGACTTCTGTCTCACTCCACAATTTTAAACCCATGCTCAACACCATTATTGGGTCATGAAATCTGTGCTTTGACAGGTCCTAGGCCCTAGGGGAGAAGGTAAAACTATTATTTTATTAAATGGACATAGTATTAAACTAACTCCTAGTGACTTATAATTTTACCTATAGATAATGAATCTCTCAGCCCTGATCAGAAAAGCTTCTATTTACAACATTTGGTGATTAGTTTAGCACAGAGACTCACAACTGATGAACATGCAAAGAATAAGAGAATGGAGAAAGATCAACCCTAAATCGAGCAATACATTCCATTCTTTCCTCCAAAGGCTTGGGGACCATTGTAGAAGAGTGAGTGAAAAGAGAATAGAGACAAGATGGTAGATGACTACAAGGGACCAGCACTCCTGTACACAGCAGGGCAGCTGCTCATATGAATTCACTGTGGTAGCATGCACATCTGTGCAAGCTCATGCCAGACCAAAGCCAAGCAAGAGGTGAGCTGGTCACACAATCCCTTCTCTAGCTGTGCACTTATTGACAATTGTTATTTGCTTAGAGAGGAAGTGTCTATTTTCTATAAGAGCCTGGCCTCATGTTAGACAATTGTGTCTCATTGTAAGGCCACATGTCTAACAATAGTTGAGAAGCACAAATTAAAGTTGATCAGAAAACAAAACAAAAAGTGCAAAGTTGGGTGACGAGGTAAGGCAGCTGGATCTAGGGAAAGTTAGGAAAAAGGATAAATAAGATTTAGACACAAATTCTTGAAGAACTAGCAATATGAAAAAGAAGGGAGGCATGGGATTATAATAGCAGCCTTTTGTGTAGGAAGAGGTCAAGGCCAGAGAACGACTTAGAATCTAGACTCATTAGCTTCTTTCCCTGGTGCTGTGATAAAATACTCTGACAAGGGCAGTTTCAAAGAGACAGGGTTTATTCGGCTTATAATTTAAATTTCAGTCCATTGTTGCAGTGAAGTCAAGATGGCAGAAACTTGAATCAAAAGTCTTTTCCATAATTAAGAGCAGAGTGGGAGAGTGAGAGAGCACAAGAGCGAGACACACACACACACACACACACACACACACAACACACACACACACACACACACAGAGAGAGAGAGAGAGAGAGAGAGAGAGAGAGAGAGAGAGAGAATACATCGACACCAGTGCTCAGCTTCTGTTCTCTGCTCTTAGAGAGTCCAGTAGCCTCTGCCAGTGAAATAGTGCTGCCCACAGTGAATATATTAAAGTATTAAAAGTCAGCTTCCACAGACATGCCAACAGGTCAACCCAACGGAGATGACTTTCAACAAGATTCCTTTCCCAGTTAATTTCTAGATTTTCAAGGTGACAATTTAAAATAACCATGGCAGGTTTCTTATAACACTTGTCATGAGAATTGGAGGCCCCATGACAATTACCATTGAAGGGAAGCACTCTAAATGACCTAACAACTTTCCACCAGACCCCTTCTTTCAAAGTGTACTGAGGATCAAGCTAAATCACAGAAAGCCTGGGAGAAGAAACTACACTCAAACCATCGCAGTCATTATAACATTGCAAGACAAGGTCCATGAATATAACAAATAGTTTCTTTAACACATTGCTCAGTTTTTAAATGTATATTCATTTAATTATGCACACGAAACACAAATACATGTTTGTTAGAGGAGAAGTGAATATACAAAAAAGTAAAACTTCTTCTAGGACCCCTTTTCCAATTGCTCTACTTTCTGGGATCAAAAATAGAGGTGGGATGGGATAGGGGGTTTGCAAAGGGGAAACTGAGAAAGGAGATAACATTTGAAATGTACATAAATAAAATATCTAATAAAAATTATTAGTACACTACTGTGTATCCATCTGCAGCTTACATGTGAATTTACATGTCTGCATATCTCTTACCGTGTTATATTTGGTCCTGATATATTTGGTACTAGATATGATGCATGCATGCAGAAAACACATACAAAACAAATGACAGTAGGAATGTCCACCCTGTTCCCAGTTACTCATATTTGTTATCATTTTTTTGTTTCAGAAAAATATTAATTTTCCAACTGTATATTGATGAAATATAAATGCTTCAAGCTTCCATTTCCTAAAGACCATTTTGCTTATCACCGGTCATAGGTTTATACTGCATGACAGAAATGTAGATGGGTGATGGGTCTGTAATAACATGAATGTCAACAAGCTCGATTTCACATTAAATGCCATTTGTAAGCATTTAGTGCTAAATATTTCCCTCAAAACAAGTGACTCCTAGTTTTTAAAACTTTAATAAAAGTCTTATGATTTCTATATAAAGTGATTTTGTTTTAAAAATTTTCATATATATATATGTATATATGTATATATGTATATATGAATGAAACACATAGAAGAAAGCAAAATTGTCATAATGGTACTTATTTGGGGTGGGGGTAAGACGTTTGCACAGATTCAATAAGCATGTGACATTCTGGTCAACAGAGAATTGTGTTTGCCACGCTCAAGAATAAGAACTATATCTCTATCTCTTTGTGTCAAACATAAAGTCTAGACAAGAAAAATGGCTTCCGTTTTCTCAGCAGTCATTAACTGAGAAGGTCTAATCAAAGAATGGTGGGCCTGTGTGAGTTCTTCCGAAATCCATGCTGGGTGTCAAAAGGCTTGGTCTTGTACCCGTTACCGTAGCCGACCACTTTGACAAGAAGCTTCTCTGAAAAGGCTGAGATCCACACATATATAAACATATTCAGAAGAAAGTTTGACACATCCTTTTGGTAAAACCCTAGTAGGCTCACCTCTAGAGCCGTAGGCTTTGGCCCAGGTTTACAGTAACCAGCATGAATTCTGTGGAGTGAGCTCAAATTAAGTCGGGAAGTCTTGGTTATCCTCCTAACAGAATACCCACTATTGTACTAGTGGGAATATCTTGCTTGGCAAATTGGAGATTGTAGTACAGAAGTTACACTACTGAGTAAGACCACCGATGGTCCCCTGATCCCCACTGAACTGCATAGCAATTTCAGGCACCGTGAAAGCCAGCCCACAGGGACATAGCTTGTGGCTCCCTTTTAGTTTGATGTCTTTATATTCTGCATTAAAAGTGTTGCATCTCAGCAAGTGGGATTTGCTATCTAGTGATGAGAGGCCAGCACGAGCAATGGCAATGACCTGTATGTCTTCTCTTGCTGGGACCCCACCCCAGGGCTTAGTGAATATCAGGCAAGTATTCTACCAACTGAGACACAGTCTGTTCTCCAGAGCTGTTCTTCACCACAAAGGCACACTGTGATGACTCTTCCTCAAGTCACATACATCTTTTCTAACACTTGGCCACGTATCTTCCCTCCATTACTGTGATTTTATAATGTGATGGGTCTTTCACATCCTATGTGCCGTCGCTTTAGATCAGTTTGTTTCCTTAATATCATATCCTTAATATCGTATCCTTAAGTTCCACTCTTGTTACTTCATGTATCGGTAGCTTTCTATTTTGTTCCGAGTAATATTCCATCCCAGGATATGCATTATTTAAACATTTACCAATGGAAGGACATCCTTGTGGTTTCTAGGTTTTAACTGTTTCATACATAGCTGCCATGGCCTGTCAAATCCAGGCTCTTATGTGGGTGTAAGGTTTTACTTCTCTAGAATGAACGTCATACAATTCATTTTCTAATTCTATCATCAAGCTATGAAGTGGAAACTTCTGGTTTCTTTGGAAAGTTAGGTACAACAAATGATGTTTTGCTGGGGCACACAGGTAAAAGGGTGGTTTGCTGAAGCAGGCACAGGAGAAAGGATGGTATGCTATAGCAGACACAGGAAAGGACACGTGATGTTTAGCACGAATATAAATACAACCCCACAGACAGTGGCGGTGTGAGCATTGGTCTGCCCTGCTTCTCCTCACTAGTTTTCAATGACTACATGAATGTATTGGTTCACCTTACGTCGTGTTGAGATTTGCTTGTGGTGACATCATACAGAAAAACTCGCCAAAGAACTTCATGAGAGGTTCTGTGGCCTCTTGCTGCTCCTGTGGTCTACACCATTGGCCAGCCTCAAAATGTCTTCTGGATTGAGCTGCCCGTGCTGACTCATGTGTGGCATCTGCTGAGTGAACTGGACTAACAATAGAGATTGGAAATGCTCCAAAGAACTGTTTCTAAACAGGTCCCATTTAGGATACACCCCTCCCATATTCTAATAACTTTTCTTTCCCACTGCCTTTGGTGGGTTAGATGGGAGGCCAAAGCCTTACTGAAATCATAAAAATAATATATGCTTACAAAGTTGCTTGCTTTACTGCTGTCAAATATTAAGATTCAAAAATATATTATTAGTGTATTAATTACACTGTTATGATCAAACATTTGGACTAAAATCTCAAGGAAAGAGTTTTTTTTAGCATATCGATAGGTATGAACCAGCCAGTGTCCCTCATGGCAGGGAAGGCATTGATTGTATGGATGCAGAAGCAGATTGCTGATCCCATTTTCCATCTAGTTATGAGAGAGAGAAAGAGGTGGGAGGATGAAGCTCTAAATTCCCAAAGCCTGCTTTTCCTGCAGTGGAAGACTCCTTCTGCAAGGTGTCCTTTCAGCTGTAACCTCTCCAAACACCTCCACCAATTTGGAGACCAACTGTTCAAATACTTGAGCAAACGGAGGACATTGTCTATTCAAACCACCATAGCTGGCTTCAGCCCTATCTCAGATATTTGTCAGGATATTGCTGCTACCTGATAGCTTATATATTTAATCACAGCACATGGTATTTGATAAGGTAAAGTTCATAAATTTTGATGAAGTCTAATATATGATTTTCTTTTATTGCTAGTATTTTGATTGGAGCTCCCTCTGTCCTGACAATTTTTCTGCTGTGTTGTCCTCTAGTAGCCTTGTGTTTTACATGTATAACCTATGCTTTTAACTGGTTATTGTATGAAATATGAGGTTGAGATAAAAACGTTCAGTTGTGCATTGTTAAAGATAAGTGTCCTTATCTAATGGCTTTCTTCCTTTCTCATCCAACGTCTCTTGGACAGAGTTGTGTGACTCCCCATTCTGTTCCATTGGCACATGTGTGTCAGCAAGTTCATCACACTGTCTTGATTACTATAGTTACACAGTAGAGCAGATCCTTAGAATTAAACATGCCATACATATATTAGACAGTTGCTTGCTGATGATCTGAAATTTAATTCCAGTTTGGCATCTGTATTAGTTTCGTTTCTGTTACTGGGTAAAACACTCTGGCAAAAGCAACTTAAAGGGGGAGTTTATTTTCATTACAGTGTCAGAGAGGTTACAGTTCATCCTGGCAGAAGGCATGGCGGCAGGAACGTAAGACCAGCCAATTACATTATACCAGCAGCCTTGAAGCAGGGTGAATAGGAAGTGAATTCAAATATAATGTCTTAGGGTCCCCCTCCCCAGTGATGTATTTTCTCCAGTAATGATTCCCTTCCATTATCATTCCAACAACACCATCACCTGGAGACTACATGTGCAAACCCATGAGCCAATGGGGATATTTCACATGTAAACCACAACATCACATAGTTTACATGGTATTCCTTTTTGTGTAGCAGGAGAGAAGAAATCCATTTACCTGGATGATGCACAGAAATCTTATTCCATTGTGTTTATTATTGCCTACGTTTAGCTTTATGTCTTTGGAACTTAAGCTGAGAGTTTGGAATTAGCTTTGTGGTGGCTCGAATGAGAACTGAACCCTATAACTTGGACATTTAGTCCCCCATTGGTGGTGCTGTTGGGGGAGACAGTGCAGCCATGCTGGAGGACGTTCGTCCCTGAAGGTTGGCTGTGGGAATTTATAGCCTCACCCAACTTCCAGTTTGTTCGCTCTGCTTCATGTGGTTGAACATGTGATTGCCCGGTTTCCTGCTTCTCTCAACATTCCTGCCATCTGCTCCCATGCATCCTGCCCAAACCCACTCTTTCAGTCGTTTATGCCATGGTGTTTTATCACATCAACACAAGGGTAAATGCTGCAGTCTTCAACTGCCGTCTCCTCTCCTTTCTCTCTATCCATTGTTAGCATTTTCTCAATTCTCACAATCTCTCTTACAAGTGACATTCTGTCCTTCAGAGTTTCTCTCTAGTTTTTCTTGGCATTGTTACTCAAGTTATAGATCTTGGAGTCTCTTACTCTAGGGAATTCAGCGTATATTTCTCGTGGTCCAAAATTATCTTTCCTCATTTTCTCTTGCTAAATTATTTCAGAGTTACTCTCTGTGGTAGTGCAAGGACAGCAAGCATGTTTGGGCTTGTGATCGAAGACTAATAGATGAATTTAAATATCAAGAGAGGATGGCTAGTTCTGTAATGGAGGTTAGTGGGGGCTGGGTGTTCTTTCAGTTTATCAGTCCTAGGACAGTGAAAATGAAGCATATACATGTGAATAGCAATAAAGTGGAATCTCTAGGCAAAAATCCCATGACATTACAGTAATCAACACCCATAGGAATGTTGGTATAGCATGAAGCATGCTTCATGATTAATTTAGCATGCTGGCAACAGCAAAAGCATGCAGCAGTAATGAGCAGGAGACAGCCAATACTCGTAGTATAGGTCATCATGTTGCACTCGCTTTCACTTCCCTATTGTCTGCCTTTACCAAATTGTGTTTCCTGTTTCTGTGTCCATTTGTTTGTTTGTATCGAGCTTTTTATGTGGGTTCTGGGGACCTAAACTCTGATTCTCTTGCTGATACAGCAGTGACTTTACCAATCGAGAACCATTTCCCTAGCCTATTTCCTCTTTGTTGTCAATGTCATTTTTGAGACAGAATCTGGTCTATATCCTGGACTGGTCTGGAACTTGCTTTGTAGACCAGGCTGGCCTCAAAGTCACAGAGATCTGTTTGCTTCTGCCTTTTCAATGCTGAGCTTAAAGGCATTGACCACCACACCCAGCTTCTGTGTCAATAAAAGAACAAACTCTGGGTCTGGTAAGGCAACTTAGTCGTGCAGGCATCCTAAAGCATGTGGTGTTCAGGGCCTAATCCCAGTACTAGGGCAAATTATGAACTATTTATGTCTTGATGACATTACTCGTATGTGAATATATTCACTAATCAAATTCTGTAAATGGATGGAGATGATCTGCACCTACAAGGACTACAGTTCACACATGAATCCTGCTGAGCCCAATCCCCATCCTGATAACCTGGGTTAGAATCAGCAATAACTCCAGTTGAGCATGTCATGTCCCTGGGGGAACTTGGCATTACTAATTACATCTTTCTGGTGTGACTACTTATAATAACCTATTTGCTCAAACAGAATGCTGGTCACATATATTTTTAGGCATGGAGATGTTATTTGTCACTAGAATTCTACTAAGAAGATTCATCCCCAGCCTCCCTGTAACATGTGTATGTGTTATATGTGTATGCACATGTGTGAGATTGGGCATGAAGGTGGATAATGGGTATTTATTGCTCTTTGCCTCATGTGAGACAAAGTCTCTTCAGTGAATCTTACCAAATCGGGAAGACTGTCTGGCCAGTAAACTGGAAAATTTCCTGTCTCTGCTTCTGTGTACGCGGATAACAGATGTTCTGAGTTGCACATGCATCTGTGCATGTTGGGATCTAAACTAAAGTCCTCATGATTTTTATCCAGATACTTAGCTCACCAAGCCATCTCTCCAGCCAGGTTGTGCCAACATAGCCCCTGTACGATAATCTTTCCTACTTTTCCTCTTTCAAGCTGCTCTACCTGGCTGATGTACACCAAGACAAGGATTTACACACATAAAAATTCCACTGCAAACAGAGAAAATGTAGCATGTATTGTACCTTCCTATCTTTCTCCATATTTCCATTTATCAAACTCAGTAAGGGATAATTTACCTGCTTTCTCTTTGTGTGGAGGTTTAAGCATATCTGGTCATGTATGGACACTTGTAAAAAGTAAGAGTTTCTTTCTTCCTATGTGATAATTTCTGTTCTCAGTGCTAGGATTCAGAACTCTTGGAAGAGAATATGCTGACTCATTGGATAGTCACACAGATGTTCACTGCAGGGGAGAGAGAACATACATATCCTTAGGGAAGAACAATGTGTTGTAGTAAGGTGGATTTGGTGACAACCTTTCTTTACCAGATACAGACATTGACCTTGAGCCCATTCCTGTTACATTTCACTCACTTGTCTTTGGATCAACTTCATACAAATATGCTTGGATGTTGGGAAAGAGAATGGTGGAAACTAATTGCAAGGGGAGGACAATGAACTCAGAAACATTACTGAGGATCCAGTTCTCTTGTCTGTGTCTAATAACAAGGTAAAAAGTTAAGCAGTCCCAAGCATTCTCATAGCTCTCAAAATCTGAGTGTTCAGTCTCCTCACTGGAAAGAAACAGTGTGACCGTGGAAGTGACCATTTCTGAAGAAGCAGTAGGGGGGCTGAGCCAACTGACTGAAACAATAGCAAATAAAGGCGTGGCTTGGAAAACATTGAGGGAGTTGGAGAACTGCTGAAAGGAGCTGGGATGGTTGGCTGGTACCTGTAGCATCTGTCACAGTAGCTTGGCTGCATGGGGAGGGGTTGGAATGTCTTTATGTATATTTGAAGCACCCTGTGGAACCCCCAGGAGGAACTGCAGAGAAGAGTAGTGCTTCTTTTTATGAGCTTGGGTCTCCTTGTATTTGAAGGATAGATGATAAGAATTGCCGTGTCCTCTAGGTCGTTTCCTTTGAGGAGTGTATGGTGTCCTTCCCTAGCTCTGTGGATTAGTTTTGGTTTGAAGTGTATTTTGTCAGACATTAAAATGGTCACAAAGGCTTGCTTCTTAGGTTCATTAGCTCATATTTATCTCTTTTTTTTCATCATTTTACCATGAGGTGATGTCTAGCCTTGATATTAAGGAGTGTTTCTCGGATGCAATAGGAAGATGGATCCTAATTTTACATCCATTCTATTAATTTGTGTTTATTTATTGGGTATTTGAGACCATTAATGTTGGGTGTTATTAATGATCAGTGTTTATTGATTCACATTATTTTGTTGTTGTGTTGTGTTTTTCCCCCTCTTTTAATTTGCTGATCCGAAATTATTCCTTGTGTTTTTTTGAGTTAGGATAACCTCTTCAGGTTGAAGCTTTCTTCCTAGCACCTTCTGTAGTGCTGGATTTGTCTAAACAGATACTTTGGTATTATTGTAGAATGTCCTTTTTCCCCCCTCTATCTACTGTTATTGAACATTTTGCTGGGTATAGTAGTCTGGGCTGGCATCTGTGTTCTGTGTTCTCTTAGAGTTTGTAGAATAGCCTGCCCAGACCCTTGTTGATTTTAGTCTCCATTGAAAAGTCAAGTTTTTTTTTTTTTTTTTTTTTTTTTTTTTTCTTGTGGCTTTAACATTTTTTTTTGTCCTGACCATTTAGTGTATTGATTCTTATGTGCTTTGGGAAAATTCTTTTTTGGCCCAGTCTATTTGATGTTCTGTATATTTCTTATACTTTAACAGACATCTACTTCTTTAGGTTAGGGAAACTTTCTTCTATGATTTTATTGAAAATTTTCTCTTTGCCTTTGATTTGCTGGGTTTTCCTCCTTTCTCTATTTCAATTATTCATAGATATGGTCTTTTTTATAGTGATCAAGATTTCCTGGGTGTTTTGTAAATGGATTTTTTTTTTTAGATTTAACATTTTCTTTGATCAAGGTATCTATGTCTTCTATATTATCTTCAATGTCCTAGACTCACTATCTCTTGTATTCTGTTGGTGAGGCTTATCTATGAGGTTCCTGTTTTCACTCCTAAATTTTTCATTTCTAGGTTTTCCTCAGTTTGTTTGTTTTTAATGATTTTGTTTCCATTTTTCACGTCTTGCACAGTTTTCTTCATTTCATTCGTCTGCTTGTTTGTGCTTTCATTAATGGATTTCTTCATATTCTCTGTAAGGTTCTTGAACATATTCATAATAGATATTTTGAAGTCTTTATCTTGTGATTCAGCTGCGTGGCCATTCTTAAGGTCTACTGTTGCATGGTTACTGAGGGAGAGGTAAAGATCTGCAGTTAGCTTACCCAACTCACTGAATGGAGTGGCTTGTGTTTGCCCAGGAAATGCCTGCTTGAGTTGAGGGCAGGCACAAAGCAATGAGTGGATGGAAAGAAGTTTGGAAGGAAAGATCTGTTGGATTCCCTGATTTTGAGGGCAGGAGGGGACAGGAAAGGAGGCTCAGCAGGCATTCTGCTATGGATGAGGATGGGTGATGTTTGGACTTGCCTGGGGAAGTGAAGATCTGCAGTTAGCTCACCCGTTTCCATGGCCACAGAGCTAGCTCTTAAATTACATTTAATCAACAAGGGCATTAATATTACTTATATGGCCCCCTTTGGTTTTTTCTTGAGACAGAGTTTTACTATGAAACCATGGATCTCTATAAAGAGATTCATAGAGATTTTTATGTAGACTGAATTACATTTATAAAATACCATGATGACCACAGAGAAGTAATTTGTCAGGAATTACATTTTCTTCAACCTTAAGGTATTATGTAGCAATACTACACAACAGAATTGAGTCCATAATAAATCCTTTTTGGCTACTTAGACAATTGTTCATATATACACACACACATACACACACATGTACACACATGAACACACACACACACACACACTTATTGATTACCACATGCTTTTGTACACGAAAAGATCTGGAGGCCACAAAAATTTGACTAGAGCAAATTTTATGCTTGTTCAAAGCACTGTAAAAACAAAGGGGTGATTGGGCTGAACATCTGTCCTCATAGATTTTACTCTGTGTCCAAATAACATGGTATACATTGGGTCATGTTTAATGTTCATCTGCTTATGTTCAGAACAATGCCTTTCCTCTGTTATACAAATCTCCCCATCATGTACACACTTTGTAGGTGCACACTTTGATTCACCTTAACAAAATGAGCAATTCCTATGAAGGCATCATAAAATAGATTTCCATTTTTATCAAGTTTTTTTCCCATCACCTTTTTATCATTCAGTCTGTAGACTGACATAGGAAAGAGCAAGCATTACTACTTAGTATGTATTCATAGGCTTGATATGATGTTTTCCTAGTCTTCAGGGAGAAGTTCCAGAGGAAATAAAATTTATTGACCTAAGGAAAAAGTGGCATTTTTGTTCATATTTTCTACTTATAAGCATGTAATTGACAAACTTTTTGTACTGATAATCTGAAGACAAAAATGTATGTAAAAAATATCTCTTATTTTCAGTAGACATTAAAGACATGCTATAATAAGTTGAACAATATAATGCTGACCTAAGTAGATACAAAAGCTGTGTGGAACAGAGTAAGAAACCCAGAAATAAATTCAAGCAATGAAAACATATTATTAGCTAGGTTTTAAACTCACTGGGGAAAATTTTCTATGTTGACAGTTTCACTAGGTAGTCATCTGTTGGGAGGACAGATGCAGGGCTCTCAAAGTAAGAGAAATACTAGAAGGATCAAATCAAATGAAAATGATAATAATCATAGGAGAAAATGTAATATGATTTAAAATATATAATTCTAAATTTACTAGAAAACTCTAAATCTAGAAAAGATTTAGACATAAGGTCAACTACAGAAAAATTCTACAGCATAATTTACTACTAAAAACAGGTACTCTCATTAAATATGTATATTTTAAAAAGATTTCTATAAAAGTACTTCACATTAGTAAATAACACTGCTTTCAGAAGATGGATTATTAAGCTAAAATCTCAGTGCTAGTCTATGGCTACTCTCTGAAGAGTTATTGGGCAGGGAGGCCTCAGAGGCACCCATAGCAACACAGGCTATTGGCATTATAAGTGGTTAGCCATAATAAATATATAGTAAGACCCAATTGCCAGAGATATCTACATACATTAGTTAGAGAAAAATACATAGAAATACATCTTGAACTAAACAGAAAATTCTACCCACTAGCTAGCTTTTATAATGCTAGAAAGTGCTTTGCAGACCTCTGGCACAGAAAGGACATCAGGGGTGTTAAACAGTAAGCTACCAAACAAGATGTGCCCACTGCTGCATAGTGGCATCACTGTTTATGGGGACACCTACCCACTCTTTTGATTGTAGTTTGAGGCCTCCTACACAAGAACGAGTTCATACCTGGTATCATAAATGTGATAAAATCCTTGGCTAGGGAAATCATAGATCCTTTGGGAGAACTTACTGATATTGGCTTTCCAAATGATCATTGTCAAATTGCATTATAAATACCTTTATATTCATGGATTATGCTGCTCTCAACATTGGTCAGAATTTGTATTGCAGTTGATGGTGGTCAGTGAAGAGATACATGATTATTTAAAGTGTTTAAAAAAAGCAACTGTAAATGTTCAGCCATAGATGGAGCATTTACATATATCATATTTCCCCAAGACTCAGGGCATGCAGAAGAAGAGAGGATGAAAAAGTATAACAGCGGGTGATGAGGAGACCTGCTGTGACATGATCTCATCTGGACGTGACACTGCTGCAGCCCACATGAACTCACAGCAGCAGTGGTTACCTACGCAAAACCCATACAGAACCACGCTAGTTAAGAATTCAAGCATGGGGGAAGAAGAGAATTGTGAAGCTCTACCCCTAGCTGAAGAATTTCTGGCAATTGATGGCTTCTGAGGAAGGAAGAATGATCTTTCTTTTGGAATGTGTCCACAGATAGGTCCTTCATGTCTCAGATGATCTCACAGCCATGATCACATGGACAACACTAGTTGGACTGAGTGGCTTTAAAATAAATTAGTATAAACATTACATAAGCAAGGCATGAAGTTTGGAGAAGATATGGTGGGGGCCTCTAGAGGAGAGGTTGGAGGGAGTGACACATGGAATAATGACGTTATTTTGTATACGTGATGTAATTTTCAAATAAAAACATGAGCATAGTCATGGGGAAAGAAATTTGTAATGTATATTACAAAGGGAGAATTTGATTAATGCTGATCTACCTCTTAAAAGTCCAAAAAGGTATGTAATTGAAAAATGGTCAAAGATTATAATTAAGAAGAGACCTGGCAGGTACATGCAAGTATATGAAGTATCAGTTATAATGGGAGAGGTAAAAATTTAAACAGAAACTTCCTACATAGCAAGTTTGTAACAGGCTTGTCAATCCACAGTGTTGAAACAGTTGTAGTCATCTGGTAAGCGCCGGTATACACAGACACACACACAGACACAGACACAGATACACCCACAGACACACACACACAGACACACACACAGAGACACACACACAGACACACACACAGACACACACACAGATACACACACAGACACACACACAGACACACACACACACACACACACACACACAGACACATACACACACACACACACACTCACACACACACACACACACACAGACACACACACACACAGACGCATACACACACAGACACACACTCACACAGACACACACACACACACAGACACACACACACAGACACACACAGACACACACACAGACACACACACACACCTGGTCATCAGTTTAATAGCACCCAACTAAAATGAACAGTGTTTGTATCTTTTCATGAGAGCTGCTGCTTTTATACAGAAATAAAGTTATACTCATAAAGATTATACACATAGAATCAGAAAGATTATATTGTTTTATGTACTCAGCAATGCTGATAATGAAAGACTGAAAACAATTTAAATACCTTTAACAAGAATTTGGGCTTAAATGTTCACTTGTGAATTGTGGAATACCATGTAGCAATTGAAAACGATGAGTCAGCTGTATTATATCTCCAAAGATGTGTGATTAGAGAGAAAGCCAGGATTCAGTATGATATGCCATTTATGCTTGTTCATGTTTTAATAACCTACATGCAATTTGTTTCTTTAGGACTATTCTTAGAACTCCACAGAATATCTTGGAAAATTGCCCAAGAATCTTGTATGGGGGCATAAAGTAGATAGGATAGGAATGGGGGAAAGGCTTTTCTGTTTTCTCTCATACATATTTTTAACTTTATATTCAAGTCTTCAGTTGTTTATTCTAAATTATAACTTTTTTGAACATGTAAACAATGAATCCAGTTCTTGACCACTTAAGCTGGGAGTTTATGTCGCATTCCCCACTTGCATTATAGGCTACTGGGCAGGCTTTTCTGTTATGATTTCTTGGCTGGTATCTACTTAAGAAAGGTCATTTAGGGGGTTGGGGATTTAGCTCAGTGGTAGAGCGCTTGCCTAGCAAGCACAAGGCCCTGGTTCGGTCCCCAGCTCCAAAAAAAAAAAAAAAAAAAAAAAAAAAAAAAAAAAAAAGGTCATTTAGAAAACAGTATGAAACTTACTATTATAGAAGCTCCCTAAAATATAAACATATATGAACAGGATCTAAATGGAGTCACCAAATAATAGGGGTGAAGATGTCTCATAGACATACATCCTATGCCACCAGAAAAAGCTTCCAGTGTTAGGAATGGGCTTCGTCTTGTTAAGCTATTGGCACAGTGGGGAACCATTTAACCCCTAAACATCATAGGCCTTTGCCAATGCTATTGGCTGTTCTCTGCAACCTGGTGGCAAGGATTTGCTGAAGACATCACTTACCTATGTTGAACACAGAATACTTGAGCAGTTACCTAACTAGAAGCTTCACCCGACTGACTAAGGTTTATAGTACTGGAAAGTACTCTGAGTGCTTCTAGAGGAGAAAGGTGATCATCAATGTCTCCCAGCTACAAATACTGTAACCTGAAACAGGGTCCTGCCTTCAGGACATGCTGTGCACTAGTGGTATAAACATTATGGAAGAAACCAGTCCCTCTCTGCTTGAACTTAAGGTCCACTCCATGAGATGGAACCCATATCTGACACTGCAAAAGTGGCCAAGAACCTGAAATTTGTCATAGTTCGAGGGAAAAGAAACTACTACTATTAGGCTCCTAAAATGAGCTTAGTCACAAAATGACTTCTAATAACAGTTTTATACATAGTGGTCAGTGCCTTGCCTAGCCTTTATTAGAGAAACTTACAGTACATGGGGATTTAACCCAAAGTCTCACAACTGGACAATGTGCCAAGAGTGACACAGCTTTTGGAGCACTCAGTCCTAAGAGGGATGTCCTTGTTAAACCCATCCAGTCAAGGATCAGGGAACTATGTGGAAGAGCAGGTGGAAAGACTCTACAAGCCAGAGATGATGTGACTCCAAGGAACTGGTGTGTTCTAGGCACAAGACTGATGCGCGCATGATTTTACAGAGAGACTTTTGGTGTACAAGGCCTGCACAGTTTGAAGCCAGACAGTGTCCCAGCACGGAGAGGAAAAAGTGGATAAAGCCCCCCCACCCCTAAGCAAGAAGCTGTCTGCAATTGGTAAGTACCAGCAAAAGAAAAACTAGTTTTTTCAATGGAATCTCACTGGGTACATTAACCACACTTCAGGACAGGCCTTATGCCCATAGTATTTGGCTAACACAATTAACTCAATGGTACCTTTGTAAAGTTTTCAAAAAAGATCCTATTGTGCTTAATATGAGGTGGTTTTTGGTGATTTTATTTTCAATGTGTTTTCCTAATTTTTAAAACTTATTTTGTGTTTGTGTAAGGAGGATGACATAAATTAGGGTAGGTAGTGAGGTGGGGAAAGAGCTGTGAGGAATTGGGGGAAGGGAAGGCATGATCCAAATGCATCTTATGAAAAAGATTTTTCAAAATAAAAAGGGTATGTCTAACGTTTTTGTTCTTGGTGCTCAGTGAAAGATAATAACTAAGATCGACAGAATGCTTAGAGAAAACATTTCATATATTGTAGGAATTAATTAGAACATAAGACGATGTGTTTAATTGTTGTATTATACATGCAAATGGAGGAGCATCTCTCAATCTGTTTTTTGTTTGATATTTTGAGTTAGATCATTATGAGGATGAAGACTATTGCTAGCAATTGTAGCAGCTCTCAGAGCTTCGTTCTGCAAAGTTTCTCCATGCCTTGCTTAAGTGTCTCTGCATTTCTCTTTCTCCAGTTATTGAGAATTACTAAACTAGAATCAATACGCGTTTAGACACTGTCTGCATATACAAGGCCAAGAGCTAGATTTTCTAAAACCTTGCTCTTATTTTCTCCCTACTCCCTTCTTTTGTTTAATGCTTGAAGAAACAATATTGGGCAGCTTCATTCTGAGATAAGCTTTGTTTATACTTTGGTGGGAATAGTCACTCTTCTGGATACTTGGTCTGCAAATGAATGGCTATATATAATATTTTAAAAATAATTTTTTACATAAGGATATACTACAGTGTTGTAGAGGTGTTAAAAGATATAATTTTAAACTGAGGACTATGTTGATTGAAATAAAGCTAGATGCAGAATGGCAAACATTGTATGACATCACTCATGGTTAAAATAAAAAACTGTCAAGCTCTTCAAATTTGAGAGCTGAATGGCCATTTCAGGCAGCAGAGAAGTGTAGGGAATGGTGCATCCTTGGTATTAAATTTCATTTAGCTCTAAGCAAGATGTTCAGGTGTGCTGTTCTATAACAGGGTAGGTATAGATAACAACAATATTCTGTAGATTTAAAAAAGCTGGGCTGGAAGGAATATTTCAAAGGTTGTTGCAAAATATTAGAGGCATGTTTCACATAATTTATGTGTATGTATATGTGTATGTATACATATACATATATAGCATATATCACACTCACATGTTGTATGACACTCCATTAGTATGTGCAGCCTTTATGTTCATGTGTATCCATTTAGAAAAAAGATGAACAGAATGTAAGTGCTAATGAGGAGTGAATGCAGACAAGAAATGTTTTCCCATGGGGTTAATATAATACGCCAGTGCAATGTTAGGTTGTGATTATGATGCACAGGTTTGCAAATAAGCTAAGTGTTGACATTGTCCGCTAAAATTTTAACTTCTCTATAAACTATATAGAAAATATATTCCCAGCAAATATAAAATATAAACTATATGGAAAATAATGCCCAGTGAAATAAATACATCGAATAGATGAAACAAAAATAATCATTTCAATCAACACTCTCAAACTCTTTTGCCAGACTTTGGGGAGAGCAGACCCAGTGTTGGCTCACTGGATCATGTTACTTTTACAGTGTTAATCATAACACGTTCTCTGAGCATCATCAAATAATACATTTTCACAAAAATATATTTCACATAATTTATACATATTTTCTTATTTTACATGGCAAAAATACCTTCAGTCATTCCAACGTGATTATTCCTGGAACCCGATATTTGGTCCTAGACTGTAAGTATTAGAGAAGTCTTTGAACATAGTTTCAGCTTTAATTTGGAGTAGCATTTTACATTTCCAGCTAAAAGGGTTCTGATTTGTTCCTTCTCTTACAAACCAGATGTCTTATTAACAGAAAAAGATGTCTTTGGTGACATGCTTCATTAAACTTCATCTTCAGATGTGTGGTTAATCCTCATGACTCGTTAGATAAACTGTTTCATGACTCTGTAGTCATTGGCAGTCCTGACCTGCCTGTATATATCCAGAGGCAGCCCCATCCATTAGAGTGAGTGTTTTTGAAGGGAGCTGTATCGGCAGGCAGCACCCCTTGCCTTACCTCTTTTGAGAGGTATTATAGAATCTTTATTACCCACCCTGACTGCCTAGGCTGCAGATCCTCAGTCTTCGAATGTCATCTGCAGAACAGGAATTGGTAAATTTCTCTGAGATTGAATGTCCTTTTTCACCAGAGTCCCCAGTCTCCTTTCCGTTCTTTCTCGGCTTCATTAATGAAGGAGAGTCTTCGTGCACAGAATGTGCTCATTACATACAAATTAGAGTTAAAACAGTGGCTTCTCAACCCTGGAATTGTAAGTGCTAATGAACACAAAGAGGGTCGCCCATGAAAAATAACTCGGGCGAGCTATAGCTTCACGCCACTGTTTGCAGCACTCTGGGAAAAGGTTCTAATATTAATGCCTCTTGTCAGAACACCCTTACAACCACTATTAAATCATCGTCTCTATCGACGGCGCTGTAGTTATAAATAGTCTCACAATGAATTCTGAATTCCCTACATGTAAATCACGCCACAGACCATTATCTGATATCCTTGAATTAGATATGCATGGCCTTGGGGGCAGTAAAGGATAGGTCGATGCAGCCAGCTGTCTCCTTTAGTGGTAACTGCTCGGCACTGAAGGCGAACAGCCAGACAGTAAATAACATTTTCAAATACGCATCTAGACTTTGAGTGGGAGAGAAATGAATAATGATTGTCTTTCGCTAGATTGGACTTAAGCAAAAGGTCAAAAGGGCAAACTTTTCTGTAAAAAGGAGCTGCAGCTGTGAGGTTCAGTTAATCACAGACAAATGCGTATCAATCGGGGAGCAGGGTAATTATCAGGTCTGCTGGCTCCCAGGGTACACCACTGTACCATCTGAATCTTGAAAACCTTATTTTCTTTCACCCCTGTTGCCAGCTTCTACTTCCTTTAAAGGAAGGTGACAGGTTAACGGATTGAATCCAGTTTAGAACATGAAGAAACTTGAATGGAAATCATATGTGAATGATGCATTTAGATTAATCAAGTATATCTTTTCAGTGCAGACGAGGCCTATGTTTATGCATTCTCCTGAGTTAATTATTACACTGTGTGTGTGTGTGTGTGTGTGTGTGTCCGTGTGTGTGTGTCCATGTGTGTGTGTGTGTGTGTGTGTGTGTGTGTATGCTGTTGCATTTGCCCATGTGTGCACATGTGGAATCCAGAGGTTGAATGCAGGTGTCTTCCACTATCGCTCTCCAGATTAGTATTTGAGATAAGGTTTCACTAAATCCAGAGTTCACTATTAGAACCGACTAGCTGGCCAGCAAGCCCCAGGGCTGAGATTACAGATGTGTAACACATTCAGCTTTTACATGAGTATTGGGGGTTAAATGTAGGTCCTCATTCTTGTACAATGACTGAGCCATCCTCCCCAGCCGTGCAGTATACACTTTCACAAGTGTAATGCAAGGTCTGAGACCATTTGCGTATCTTCTATGAGGCCATATTTAGTAGAAAAGACATAGGAAGAAAGAAATAATGTTCTTAAATTAATAATGGGATAAATTGCTATGAAAACCCTGCTGTGCGATTTTCATTTTCTTCCTCTGCATAGTTCTGAAAATATCAACTCCATCAGAAGATTGAAGGCATATTACTGTTGATTTTATGAGAGGAAAGGCCTGATGAACTGTAGTTTATTCGGGGATGATATTTATATTATTACTTTATTGGTATGTTTCCCCCTTCCCCTGTGTTGTGTGCGTGTGTGTGTGTGTGTGTGTGTATGTGAAAGTTTGTGTGCTCATGTGTGGTGTGTGTGTGTGGGTGTGTGTGTATGTGTGTGCTCCTATGTGTGATGTGTGTGTGTGTGTGTATGTGAGAGTGTGTGTGCTCCTATGTGGTGTATGTGTGTGTGCACGTGTGCTCATGTGCACATGTGCACATGTGTGTGAACTGTTTTAATTAGCTGTGGTAACAGATCTCAGCTTCTAAATATATATTTTGTTTTATGCGATAAATAACCACAGACTTCGAACTGTTCCCTCCCTCAGCCTCCTCTTAGCTTGGTTTCCGAGAGAGCAGAACAAGTACATCCCAGCTGCATTCCCCTTTTGGGAGGGTGTTTTTCAGCAGTGATACAAATATTGTTGTTTTTGCTGGTGAGTAATTCACCAGCGGCTCATTTCCATCAGCTTTTGCTTCACAGCAATTGTAAAGTAAACTACTTGGAGCGCACGCTGGTAATGTCTGGTCCCTGGGGTGTGACTGATGTTTCCTGGAATGGGTCATGTGCAAGCTAAAGTGTGCATTAAAAAAGGGGGAAATTAATAGCACCACCACAGATTCCAGCTCCCTGATAGTCAGTGGGCAGTGTCCTCCGTTTAATAGTATCCCAACGTTCCGAGCAGTTGGAAAGCCCATGTCTGAATCACAAGTTCTGCTTCCACAGAACTTCATAGAAAGGGTTATTCCATCATGCATGGCAACGGGGAATCTCAATGCTGGAATATAAAGATAAAAGCTGATAACCTGTTTTTAAAAAATTATAAGCAGATTCTTAGAATATAAACCACACAGTGGCCAAGTCTGTATGATACGTTTCATGCTATTTTTAGATGGACAGTGTTTTATCCTATCCACAGTAAGGAAGAAGTCCATGTCACTTTTTAGGCACCGTCACTGTCTCGCTGTCAGCTTTCCCCCATGATGGCTAGATGGCATAATGTTCATCTTTGAGACGAACATATTGTTGTACTGAGAAGAGCATTTGATAACATAGATTCGTGGTGGAATTGCCTGCCAGCCTCATGCTCTGGCGAGGAGCATCCACCTCATATGGAACTGGTATTCCTCATCGTTACACCATCACCTAGGAGCAGAAGCCTTGGCAACATAGAAAGCAAACCCACCCTTTCCACTAATGTGGAGACTTTCTCCATTCAAAGATGGGTGTATGTACAGGGTTAACACATTTTATTGTAGGTATTTCAAAGTTACTTTGAACTCCAACTTAAGAAATACAGAATTATTGATTCTAGGAGCAAGGAGTAAGTTCTAGGAGCCTATAGTAAAGTTTTAGCCAGATGATCAAGGTATAACCTTGTTTCATGCGTGTTTGTTGAAAGACACCTTTAAAGAGCACACGTTGTTCATTCCTTAACGTTGAGCTCAGAAACAGCAGGGTATGAAATCATGTTTGAATGGTGTTCTCACCTATGGTGCAGAGCCCAGCCTTATGTGATTAGGAACACTAGACAGCACTTCGGCACTGTGCCTGGAGGTCATAAACAATAATTTTAAGTAGTGGCACAACTAGCAAAACTCACAAGTGTGCAAAATGCGGGCATTCCTTTGCTGCGTGAGAGAGAAGCGAGGATGAACACCGCCTCGCTCAATCTCAGCAGGGAGTGTTTGCTTCAGGCAATGCAAATCGTTCCCCGGTCCCTGAGCACGTCTGCCATTGGCTGGAAAGGCCTCTCATAATGATTTTGGTGTTGTAAAACCTGTTTCAGCAAGCGTGTGAATTTCAGATTTGGAGCCTAGGAACAATGATGATCACCTGCGTTCAAAGACGTGGCAAGCAAACGTAGGGAAAGCATTGGGAAGGGCTGAGGAGGGGAAGGGGCATGTCAGAGCCCTGGGAAACACTTGAAATTAGATCCCCATGTTTCCTATAAAGAAATCTATTAACTTTTACAGCCCTGTCACTGAATCAGCCTTTTCTCCAAGTCCCCTGTTCTGACTTCTCTCCTCAGTTTGCTTTTTGTTTCCACACTGCCTTACTGTTCTTCCTCCTGGCTCCTTTCTTCACTGCTCCCTTGAAGCCATTGAAACCCCTGTGTGATTTCTTTTCAGAGGTTAACCTATCCGCACTCTCTGATTCTGGTCCTCCAGTTGGGTGTGGACAGGTTGACAACAGAGACACTGATGCTGTAGAATTCTAGAAATTTTATTGTTGTCCAACAGACTTTTGCCTCTATTTCCATGAGGCATAAGAGCTTAGCTGGCGAGTTGGGGAATTGGCTCAGTGGTTAAGGGCATTCGTTGTCCTCAGAGAGGACCTATCTTGACTTCTTAGCACTTAGATGGTGGTTCACAACTACCTGTAACTCCTGTTCCTGGAAATCCGATGCCTTAAATGACCTCTGTGGGCACCAGACATGAACATGGTACAAATAGATACACATATATAGGCAAAATATACACATAAAATAATAAAATATAATGTATTACATATATTAGTTTGTAACTCAGGCAGGAGAACATGTCACTCATGTTGTCTTTGTTAACTTAGAAAGGCACGAAGAAGTTGTTCTGATTCCAACTTTGAATTTCAGGACATCATTTCTCCCCAGAGCTTGTGTGTGTGTGTGTGTGTGTGTGTGTGTTTTAGTGTGTATGCCTGAGTGTGTATCTCTATATGTGTGTGGGTATTTGTGTATGTGTGTTCACTTTTAAGTTCCCATATATGACAGCGTCCTCACAGTTTATGGAGGCTAGGTGAGCTTAGCCTCTGTGTCTGACTCAGGCAGGATGCGCCTCTCAAGAGATGGGAACAGGAAGCTGAAAGCCACTGGATTGGCTGCTTGCTCTTCCTTTTTATACCTTAGCCTGTGACCACTGCCCCACTGGTTATTTTATTTATTTACATTTCAAATGTTGTTTCCCCTTCCTGGCTTTCCCTCCGCAACCCCCTATCCAATCCCCTCTTCCCTGCTTCTCTGAGGGTGCTCCTCCACCCACCCATCCACTCCTGCCTCACCCCTCTACCCTTGCCCTACTCTGGGTCATCAAGCCTCCACAGGACCAAGGACCTCCTCTCCCATTGATGCCAGATAAGGCCATCCTCTGCTACATATGTAGTTGGAGCCATGGATCCCTCCATGTATATACTGTTTGGTTGGTGGTTTATTTCCTGGGAGTTCTAGAGGATCTGGCTGGTTGATATAGTTCTTCCTGTGGGGTTGGTTGCAAACCCCTTCAGCTCCTTCAGTCCTTCCCCTAACTCCTCCCTGGGGATCCCCAGGATTAGTCTGATGGTCGGCTCTGAGTATCTGTGTCTGTATTAGTCAGGTGCTGGCACAGTCTCTCAGGGACAGCTATACCAGGCTCCTGTCAGTAAGCACTTCTTGGCATCAGCAATAGTGCTGGGGTTTGGTGTCTGCAGATCAGATGGGTTCCTAGGTGGGGCAGTCTCTGGAGGGCCTTTTCCTTCAATCTCTGCTCCACATTTTGTCCCTGCATTTTCTTTAGACAGAAACAGTTGTGGGTTAAAAATTTTGAGATGGTTGGGTGACCCCATCCTTCTACTGTGGGCTGTGCCTGTCTACTGGAGGTGGTCTCTACAAGTTCTTCCCTCCGTAGCAGTAGGTGGTGGGGAACTGGGAATAGCCACTAGAAAGTCCCAGATGCCAGGAAGGTGAGAGGTTCTCAAGAGCCAATGGGGATGACATTAGCAGAAATACTGTGGCCACTTTCTTGTCCTAAGCCTTTCTTTTTCCCCTGTCATTGTGCTCACTAGCTGTAGTCGGAGAGGCTGGTTGGTTCCTTCATCTTTAGCTCCGTGCTAGCTAATGACTGCCCTCAGCCCAGTGAGCAGGCAGTGCTGTTGATTAACTTCCTCATTCTAGTGTTCTGGCATTTTTATTTGTGTTGTTCATTTATTAAATAATTTGTTTCTTAGGTAAAGGTAGGCCACTATCTCATAAATTCTGCCAGCCCTGCTTCTTTCTTTTGAGCTATTATTATTAAAACACAGAGCCTAGGGGCTGGGGATTTAGCTCAGTGGTAGAGCGCTTGCCTAGCAAGCGCAAGGCCCTGGGTTCGGTCCTCAACTCCGGAAAACAAAACAAAACAAAACAAAACAAAACAAAACAAAACACACAGAGCCTAATAAAAGGTTCTTTTTGACTTACCTTCTTTAGTGCATCTTCTCCAGAAATGGAAGATGCTTTCACTACCGTTTCCTGATAATTATCGTCCTTCATGAAATCATGAGGCATGGCTCCATGCTGTCCTTGGCGATGCCGCTCCAGTGGGCTGCTGTGGTGAGCCCGCTCTGTGCCATGTAATCACCGGGTGCAGGGGTGGGACCCCTTGGATTTTTGACTCTTCCTCTAGTGTCTAAAAATCGACACAGACACAGAGGAGAAGCTCACCTAGTGCCACTGAGCTGCAATCAGTGTTAAAATTTGGAGAGATAAAGAGAGTAGCCTCAAAATGCTCATAGTCGCATGAGGGGAAACGACAAGTTAATCGTTATAATTAGGCTGGAAAGTGTTTTAATTGACAGGTGTAAAATTGCTAGGGAAGCAGATATTAGGGGTGATTAATTCTGCCTAAGGGGTCCAGCGACATTTGAAATGCTTATAACCCTAAAGGTCCAGCATTTAACATGGAACCTTTGCCTCTTGTCTGCAGGATGCACTTCTGCAGAACTCTGACTCCCTCTTCGAAAGGGGGTAGTGCTCTGTCAGAATACGTAGATCCGGTTATTGATTGGCATACATCTCAGAGTTAACTAAATATATCAATGTCTGGGTGACTCATGTGTAGTCTGCAGTTTGGCTTATAGGCCTTGAATTATTCACTTGGTTCATGTTTCAACTGGATTCATTTCTTTCTCCATGCATTTCCCAGAGAAAGACAAATGATGCTGTGCTGAGTGTGCATGAAAAAATGGTCCTGCTTCCTCAATTCATCTTGTCGGAGGCACGTTGGCGAAAGGCCTGTCATCTGTTTTTAGGAAAATTATCTGTAAAACCATCTCCTGAAAATGTCACCATCCTAACTGTTTACTTGAAAAACCAGGTCCAGAAAAGAGAATTCAAATCCCACAGACCGTCTTGTTAATGGATGGTAATGTTTTATACCTCTGAGAAGAATTCAGGGATCCTTTCACATATGAAAAATAATAATCGCTAGGTGTATACATTTTAGAGAATAATACCATTTGAGGCAGTGCTAAATGTCCACAGTACTTTTAATGGCTGAGGTAGTAAGAGATATTGATTCCTCCCAATACCATGCCACATGCCCAAATGTAAGAGAAACAGCATATTAAATTGCAGCCCTCGGAGTCAACGATAAAGGCGATTTGTTGCTGAATCCCACAATGTTGTCAAAAGCTTAGATATGTCTCATTCCAGTTGTATTTTTGTTACAGTCGTGTCTTTGGATTTGTGCAGACTTGCACAAGTCAGATGGTTATTTTTTTCAATATGGCCTTCCGTGCACTCTATGGAGAACTAGAACCAGATGGAAGGCATTTGGTTCCCATCAACTCCCTTCTCCTCTTACTTCCACCCATTGCTTTAAACTGAACTTTCATCCCTTTAACAATCTGCTGGTTTTACTTTGCTCAGAGATAAAAGCCACAAAAGCATTATGAGCTCTAAGTGATGGGCTGCAAGACAGGGTCTCTCAAAGCCAAGCCTATAGGCTGCACGTTGGTCTCTTTCAGTCAGTGGCCTGCTGTAGACTATGAGGCCAACTCTTGACAATCTGTTTCCTTTCATCTCATTCGTAGGATTCTTACAGCAGGGTCTCTCTCTCTCTCTCTCTCTCTCTCTCTCTCTCTCTCTCTCTCTCTGTCTATAAAGAACAGATGGAAAGATTCCCTTTGCAGCCCTGTTATTAGGATGACCCCCGCCCCCAGCCTGGAATTTGCTTTTCAAAGAGTATGGATGTTTTATAGGAGAAACGCTTGTTAGGAGATTTTCCGAGATTAAACTCCAGTGGATAGTCCTTTTAAAATGATATCAAGACTTCCCTGTAAAGACTGTAGATAGGCCAACACAATTATGTGCTAACCACTGAATGGATGTGTGTGTAGCAGGGGGTAAGGGACAGATATCAAAGACTTCCATAATGAAGAATTTCGAGACTGGGAAGGGGTATAATGACAGCTACATCTGAGCTTCTAGTTTCCTGTTACTATAAATCTTTCTCCTTCCTTGTCTGGCCCATCTGGTTTTCCTCAGAAAAAACACTAAAAGAAGCAATACGAATGCTACCCCTCTCTCTGCAGGAATGCTAATCAACATGTGTATGGCGACAGAGAGCCAGGCAAGCATCCGTTCTAACCAGGAGGTCAATTATCATTTGCTCCAAGAATTGAAAATAACCTTGTACTGAAGGAATTTTATAAGAGAGACAGAATCTGTCAAGTGGATGGGATTTTAATTTCAGTCAACATTCTGTCATTTAAAAATGGCATTATGAGTAAATGCATAGTTAAAAGGTAGCTTCCACTTAAAGTGCCTTAAGTAATGTAGGTGACTTCCGTTAAATGACAGCTTCCTTCATAATGCAGTGAAAGGATTATATAAGGCTGTCACTTAGAGGTTCTGTTTTTAAACGATTGCATAGCGATACTTTCTTATAGCACATTTATTTCTTTGATAGAACTTGGTAGGTTAGGAAATTCTTTTTGGGGGTGGGGGTGGGTAAATTCATATCTTGCTCAGTTTTAACATTCATGACAGCACTCCATCCCTTGCCTTCTACTTAAATGCCAGAGGTCACAAATTCTACTTACAAAAGCTTTGGTTTGTGGAATTACAAGTGGATCCTCAATTTATCCAACATTAATTGTAACATTTAAGGTCCTGGAGATGCTTCCAGTATTTAAAAAAAAATCTCATTCTTTTCTGGTTGTGGAAAAGTGTATTTAAGTGGTGTGGCCAAGTGTTTCTTCCTTCTCCATTCTGTCTTGTATTGTAGCAGTACAGGACAATCGTCTTCTGCCTAGCTCAGTTCTCATTTCTCTATGTTACCTTCATCTGACCTGAGCTTTCTGTTGTCTGATCCCCAGCTCATCTCTGTGATGAGCTCTCTTGGCTTGAAGCCGGCATGGCTTTCACAGTGTACAGTGGCGTGTTTTGTTATTAGTAATTCTACACCTTGTCTCTGTACTTTAAACATCCTGAATGGCCCTCTGTTAGGGTAACTAGAAATGTGAACATTTAAATAATTAGACCTCACAGCAAGGATAATCTGACTGGCATGTCTTGAATTATAGTTCTGCCCAATGTGTATGTGTATAATTTAATTGCTAACTAACCAGACTAATCTTGGAGTCTGGGAATATGAGAATATCCATTAAAATGGGGAATAACAAAAGGCCAGGCACTTTTTTTTCTTTACTTGAAAATGATTGAGTATCAAGGGGGAATACTATAAATGACGTTCAACAATTGTCTAACTTCGGAAAGTTGCTCTGGCACTAGGATAGAGCCGATACAAACATTTAAGTGCTTGCGATTGTGACTTTCTTTATAAAATGAGAATATTTTCTTTTAATTACAACTTATTTCATTAAAAGATATACTACTCTTAAAAAATTTAAAAGACATAGTTAGGATCCAACACTTCTGGTCTCTGTGGACACCTACACTTAAATGCACGTAACCATCCGCCATACAGTACGCATAATTAAGAAATATAAATAAATATAGAAACTTAAACCATTTTATACCACCAGTCTCACAATTGGTATTAAGAAAATTAAGTGGTAAATTCAAGTGCGTTAATTATATCGTTAAATTAGCATGTGGCATATGACTGAGGTACATTACTCTAACAATGGCTTTTCTCTTTAATGGGTTATAATAATAGCTTGTATGCAGACACTGCATATTATAGTGATACCCCATGCCATTGTTCCATGACGTAAACCAAATAAATAAAGTCAGAGCAACAAAGGATAACTGTTTCCATAAAAATGGAACCGTGTGTGTGTGTGTGTGTGTGTGTGTGTGTGTGTGTGTATGTGTGTGTGTGTGTGTGTGTGTGTGTGTGTGTGTGTGTGTGTGTGTGTGTGTGTGTGTGTGTGTTGTGTGTATGTATGTGTGTGTGTGTGTGTGTGTGTGTGTGTGTGTGTGTGTGTGTGTGTGTGTGTGTTTGTGTGTGTGTGTGTGTGTGTGTGTGTGTGTGTGTGTGTGTGTATGTGTGTGTGTGTGTGTGTATGTGTGTGTGTGTGTGTGTGTGTGTGTATGTGTGTGTGTGTGTGTGAATGTGTGTGTGTGTGTGTGTGTGTGTGTGTGTGTGTGTGTGTGTGTGTGTGTGTCTGTGTTTGGGATGTCACATTTGAAATCCAGACACACTGCACTAGAGAAAGCAGGGCAGCTTGGTTGCATGTGCTGAAAACAATCTGCAGTGTCTATGAGTGCTCATGTCAGCTTAGTAATTACCACAACTGAGATAAAGCCTGTGCTAAATGTCACCTGCCGCTGACAAGCACAGGAAGTCAAGCACAGCTAAATGAGTCCGTTACTCTGAGAGTGCCTGGCTCCCTTTGCGGGCTAAAAGCATTTGTCTTGTGTATACAAGGGAAAAATAGACACAATGCATGAAAAACATCAGAAGCCCATTGATAATGAAAGCCTAACGGAGGTTCTCCATCACCTGTTTGGAAGGGCAGTGGGAAGATGGCTCGCAGATGCAGTCAGGTAGAACGGGAGACGGCAAAGCGTTGACGAACATTTCCAAGACTGGTGGTGTCTATTTCTGCCACAAATTGCTCATTAGTCAGTTCGGTGCGGTTTCCCACAGTCTAAAGACGATACCCCGAAGATAGCCGAGAGTTTTACTGACAACAATCAACCAGTAACGCATCAGAAATGCTTCCCGTTGTCTGCACGTAAAGCCTATGGACACAAAATGAATTTTTAAAACCCTTTACTATATGGGAGTTTGCTGGTTTTAATAAATGTTAAGGTAGAAGCCAGCATGAGGAAAATGGCAGTCTTCTATTTTTCCATCTTAAAAAGCCCATTTTTCTTAGCCATAATTTTAGCCATTTTCTGCCACAATCTGATTACCTTCTCACCTGCTCGCCAATCCCATCTCGACTCTTAAGTGGAGATGTCACTCGAACAAAGGATTGGGGCTGGTTGTACATCTATCCCAAAGTTGGTTATGGAGATAGGCGAGCCTGCTTAGCAGCCACAGGCATAACCACATGGAGGGGACACGGAACTGTCACATGCTTAAGGGGAGCCCCCTCCCCCGCCTGCAATGGACACTCCCATCCTCCTGGTGAATCTCCAATATTCAGCCTTTGGCCTGAGAATCTTTTCCAACCCCATGGGAGGCTTCAGCTATTGGGATGTGCTTCCAGGACTCAGGTTAGGCTGCCAAAATGAATGCTTGGAATCCTATGGTAGGATTTTAAACCTAAAGCTATTAAAATAGGCGCAGACAGTAGAGAAGCCACATTGTTGTTAGAAGATATCTGATGAAGAGAATAACAATCAGGAGACTTATGCGAATGAAGCATTTATCTTCAGTGCCCTCACTATTGAGCTGGTCTTGCTAGGGATGTGGGAATATTGGAGACACACATCTGTTTTCACAGTAGGAGGACACTTATAAATAGAACAAAGGCATTGTAAACTATTAATAATCTATTATGTATTGAACTATTATCAATTAGGTACCTGTTCCATAGTCCATATCTTTTAGCTCCTATGCATACCACGTGACAGCACTAGGACTTTGCCTCCAGGGTCGGGCTATAGACTTTATGTCTCCATCGTGAAGAGCTGTGGGGGGAAACTCAGTAATTATCCCAACGTAGCAAGCAAATTTATCCCAAGCGGCATTCATCTTCATTTTAATCAGTCACTTACGAGTTGGTACACACAAGGACCATTAATTTTCGACAAGTTAGACACAATCTTTTTGGTCGAATGCTTAGTGGAAGTAAGTTGTATATCTTCCAAAGTTGAGATCAAAATCTACGTTCACCTGTGTTTGTGTACTCATGAGCTAAGAATGGCTTTTTTAAAAAAATTTTTATGTGATTGCAAAAATGTCAAAGGGAATTCTATGTTGGAACACACACCCATAATACAAATTCAAATTTCAGTGTTTATAAATGTATTTTTGAAAGCACAGTCATATTCATTTAGATGTCATTTGTAGTTGTTTTTGTGTTACAGTGGCAGATTGAGTAGATGTGACATAGATCATAGTATCTGCGAAGCATGGAATGATTTATTATTGAACATTTTGGAGAAAATTCCTGTCAACTTCTTATTTAAAGGGGTGGTATTTTTTTGAGTGTTTTTTTTTTTTTGTCCAAGTACATTTATTGGGATCGATGACAGTAAATAAAAACCTTAGATCTTATCTAACTATAGAATGGTTTATTTATTATGAAATTGGGATACTCCATAGGAGGCCATTGAACTGGTTACATGTGTTTCATAGTTCTAGCAGATGGCTATAAATATTTCAATCATGAACTCAGAAGTGGCAATCGATATTTTTGCTGGAAACTATGTCTAGAGTGTTCAGATGTTTTAATAGGAAGAATTTGAAGACTGATTTTGTTGTTGTTGTTGTTAAGGTGCCTGGACATCTCTCAGCTTTGGTTATGATGAACTCTGAAGTATTGTGTATTTCACCTCGTGACATTATTTGGGGAGGTTTTTAAAACATAGCACAATGTATGGAACTGGAAAAGAGTATTTTGAGTGAGGTAACCCACATCCAGAAAGACAAATGCTGTGTCCTCACTCTCTTCTATCATTCCCAGCTCCAAATCTTCAGATGTGGATATAGAACCTGGAGTAACCATGGAAACCTGTAAAGTAAAAAATGGACCATCAAGTAGAGGGAGCCTTAGAGAGGGGAATACTTAGGAAATGGCAATAGGAGGGGGAAACTGGATAATGCTGAGGGGTTTTAAACTGGGGAGAGGGGAGAGAAGCAAATATAGAAGGAAGAAGGGATGAGGGGTAAATAACACATTGGGTATTTGAAAACCCTTAAAGAGTCATATTATTTTACACTCACCTAAAGGAATAATATATATATATACATATATATATATTATATACTATTATATAATGTGTATGTGTATATGTATTGTGTATAGATCTTTTAAATCTTATACATACATGTGAACATAATATATATATCATATCTATTTATACATAAACTCATATATCTCATACATATATTGTAAATGAAGTTATGCTACTATTTCTGGCAGTTCTCCCCCACAAAAGCCATAGACCATCTAACAGATTCACTTGCATGAGGCATGAAAAACACTTTTCTCTACGGATGGGCCCTCTAATTGGGCATCCAATACTATGGTTAACTATGAAATACATATAAGCCACATTAAACAGACTTAACAGCATGTATTTATGCATTTATACATAAATGTATATAAAATACAAAATAAAGTTCAAAGAAGCCATGAATTTGAATGGGAGTAAAGGGGGAAGATGAGAGGGGTTGTAGGTAAGAAATTGAAGGGGTGATGGCATCATATTTTAATAACTAAAAACCTTTTAAAATTTTAATATAACACTTATCATAGATCTATCTAATAGATTAAAAATAGAAGAATTAGCTTCTTAGGGATTAAGCCACTGGTAGTCATATTAAGTCTTATTAAAAATTAAAGAATATGTTTTATGTGTATGGATGTTGGCCCTGCTTTGCCCATGCACCAGTTATATGCCTGGTGCGCTCAGAGGCTAGAAGAGTGTGTCAGTAACTTTCAGTCACTACATTTCCTTACTACTGAGGGTTGTATATTGGCGATGGCAAAGAACTGCATGTTATATTTTTCATATCCAGCTACCTAGTCTTTGTCGTTTACTTAGAGAGCTGTATTTCGAGTGGTAATTATAATTATGTGGCTGTATTAAAACTTCTCAATGGTTTCCTTACAATTCAGTCACCTAGAGAGACATGCCTGGATTTAACACAACCTTAAATCTTATAGATTGCAGATAAATATGCTACCTCAAAAATACCAAGAAAAGTAGAAATATATTTGTGTATACTTTTACTGGTACACATAACCTATGCTCTTTACTTGAAACAACAATTTAAGCAGCTCCATAAAGAGTTTATCAAGCTCTTACCTGAAACACTATGAAGGAAATTTTGTGCCTTATATAGTTTTAATGTGAATATTGTAATATTCTATGCAGTCTGTGTAGCTTGACATTTTTGTTCCACTGCACATCTCAAACTTAATGCAACTAATAAATGTTCTTAAATACACTTAGCAATCTTTCTATACAGGAATGAAATTACTTTCATTTTTTATTATTACAAACATTTCAATAATAGACAACTTAGCTTCTATCCCCTTGCATATATCAATCATTGTTTCATTAGGGAAGATCTCTGGAGGCAGAGTTGCAGGTAATACTCATTTTAATTTTAATAGATACTTTGTATGGTTTCAAAATGTTGAAAATACCACATTATTGTGAAAGTAATTTGTGAGTGCTCATATTCCTCAGAGTATTTTAATCTATGCAAAGTAATATGTAAAAACAATGTGCACTGTTTGTTTATAAAGGGCTAAATATGTTTAGTATGTATTATTAAAAATTGAGTTTTTTCTCTGAATTGCCTGATTATACAGTTTTGTCTATTTTTCTGTTGAGCTTATTTTTCTACTGTAATTAATATACTTTTTAATATTCTGAATAAAACTATTTTTTCTCAGGAATACTTTGCCTATAGAGAGGTGTGTATGGTTTCTTATGAATTTCAGGTCTTTTTCTATTCCTTTGAAGATTGTTGTGGATCTTTTGCTTGGTATTACATTGTATTTGTAAATTGCTTTTGGTAGGACGATCATTTTCACAATATTAATTCTACCTATCCATAAACATAGAAATTCTTTCTCAATCACTTTGACTAAAGATTTGCAGTTTTTATCATAGAGATCTTTGACCTCCTTGGTTAATTTTATTCCAAGATACTTAATTTTATTTGAGAGGCTACTGTAAATGAGGGCGTGTCCTGTGCAATGTGCTTGTTGTTGGTATATAGGAAGGCTTCTGACTTTTGTGAGTTGATTTTGTACCCTGGCACTTTACTGAAATTGTTGATTGTTTCTAGAAGTTTTCCGGAGGACATTTTGGGATCTCTTATGGCTAATGTATTATTTACAAACAGTGGCGATTTGACTTATTTTTCTATTGGCGACCCCATCAATCTCCTTTCTTGCCTTGTTGCCCTGAATGCACTATATTGAAAACTAGTCAGGACAGTGGAGATTTTCTTCATTCAGGATAATGTTCACTGGTTTTTCTCATAGATAGTCTTTATTATGTTGAGGTATACTCCATTCAGTCTTACTTTCTCTAGAACTTTTATCATGAAAGCTTGTTGGGTTTGTCAGAGGACTTTTCAGCATCTGTTGACATTATCCAAGCTCGATCTAGTCTGGAAGCCTTCTTCTTGTGGTCTAGCTTTTGTGTTGTAAGAGAATATTATGCGATCCGCCAAAGGAGGAAAACATTTAATAGTCATATCAGCTAAAACGCCTATGAACCACAGTGATGATCAGAATGGCAAGATACCTGCAAAGGAGTGATAAGTGGCACTCACATGGTGGGAACCAATGGCTGTCTAATTGAACTTTGGTCCCACTTAACGGGAATAATATCTGCCTGGTACTAGAATGTTAGCAAATATTCCCAGGACTAGTGAGGCTATGAGCCTTAGAAAAGAACTACTTTGCTAAGCACAATTCCTTGCTATAATCTAAATCTTAACCTTATATCTGCCGATAGCTACCACCCTTCACTAAAGAAAGCAAATTGATATCATTACAGAAAGCCATACCTGGACACAATGCAGGAATTAGTGTATTGTAGAGATCTTAGCCCCAATGAGTACATCTACATTACAGTTCCTGCATCCATGGCTTAGAGAATATCATGGATGACTGTAAGAGCCAGGGTACTGGAAGTCTGCTATGAAATAGACTGTCTTAAAAAGTGACTGTGTAGGGTTTCAGTCTGAGCCTGGAGCTGACCCTGTGGTACTGCTGTACCACAATCCAGATCCTGCTGGGAAAGAGCTGCTCTCCCAGGAGTGCTGACACACCTGAGAGCACAGGTAAGACCACCACTTCTGCTCAGAGCACTCAAGATACAGGAACCAAGGAGCGGTCTGGGATAGGATCCTTCTTGTTTCTGTCTGCGCCAAGAGGTGAAGCAGTGCCACAGCTCTCTGTACCCAAATCCTGCCAGGAGAGAGCTCTTCTCACAGGAGAGCTGACAAACAGGCTTACAGGAGGGTCAAGCCACTGTCAGAGACAGCAAGACCAGCTAACACCAGAGATAACCAGATGGCGAGAAGCAAGTGCAAGAACCTAAACAACAAAAACCAAGGCCACTTGGCATCATCGAAACCCAGTTCTCCCACTGCAGCAAGTTCTGGAAACCCTAACACACTGGAAAAGCAAGATTCTGATTTAAAATCACATCCCATGATGATGGTAGAGGACTTTAAGAAGTACATAAATAACTGCCTTAAAGAGATACAGGACAGCACAGGTAAACAGGTAGAAGCCCTTAAAGAGGAAAGACAAAAATCCCTTAAAGAATAACAGGAAAACACAAACTGGTGAAAGAATTTACCAAAACCATCCAGGATCTAAATAGAATCTCAGGGGCAGAAGATACCAAAGAACACATTGACACAACAATCAAAAATGCAAAATGCAAAAATCTAGTAACCCAAAACATCCAGGAAATCTAGGACACAATGAGAAGATCAAACCCAAGGATAATAGGTATAGAAGAGAGCAAAGATACCCAACTTAAAGGGCCAGTAAATATCTTCAACAAAATTATAAGCAGAAAACTTCGGTTGGGGATTTAGCTCAGTGGTAGAGCACTTGCCTAGCAAGCGCGAGGCCCTGGGTTCGGTCCCCAGCTCGGTCCCCAGCTCCAAAAAAAAAAAAAAAAAAAAAAAAAAAAAAAAAAAAACTTCCCTAACCCAAAGAAAGAGATGCCCATAAACATACAAGAAGTCTACAGAATCCAAATAGATTGGACCAGAAAAGAAATTCCTCCCATCACATAATAGTTAAAACACCAAATGCACAAAAGAAAGAAAGAAAGAATATTAATAACAGCAAGGTAAAAAGGTCAAGTGTCGCGCACCCAATGTCCCACCAACAAGAACGACGCGCGGCAACAGGATTCTTCTGCGAGCAAGCCTTTACTGTGTTACAGCTCTTCTTAGTGTTACAGCTCTTCTTAGTGTTACAGCTCTTCTTAGTGTTACAGCTCTTCTTAGTGTTACAGCTCTCTTGAACAGGGACCCCGAGCAGCAAAATCGCTCGACTTATATAGACAACAGTATGCTAATTATCTCTCAGGGATTGGTGGGGCTTGGATCACCCCACTACTTGTCCTCCAGGGATTGGCGGAGAATGAATCACCTCATTAGCATATTAACGGTCAACTGACACCTGGTGCATAAACCGCACATGTGCAGTACCGCTGTTCACCACTAGAGGGAGCCCTAGCAAGGGGACAAGCCTGCACATGCGCAGTAAGTCGTTTATATCCAGACAAGGCTGGATGACAGCGCCATCTTTGTTTTGCCGCTCCGCTCTCTACAGTCAAGTAACATATAAAGGCAGACCTATCAGAATTACACCAGACTTCTCAAGAGAGACTATGAAAACTAGAAGATCCTGGGCAGATGTCATACAGATCCTAAGAGAACACAAATGCCAGCCCAGGCTACTATATCCAGCAAAACTCTCAATTAACATAGATGGAGAAACCAAGACATTCCATGACAAACCAAATTTACATAACATCTTTCTACAAATCCAGCCCTACAAAGGATAATAGATGGAAAACTCCAACACAAGTAGGGAAACTACACCCTAGAAAAAGTAAGAAAGTAATCTTCTTTCAACTAACCCAAAAGGAAGACAGCCACACAAACATAATTTCACCTCTAACAAAAAAATAACAGGAAACAACAATAACCTTTCCTTAATATCTCTTAACATCAATGAACTCAATTCCCCAATAAAAAGACACAGATTAACAGACTGGATGCATAAAGAGGACCCAGCATTTTGCTGCATACAGGAACTACACCTCAGTGACAAAGATAGACACTACCAAAGTAAAAGGCTGGGAAATAATTTTCCAAGAAAATGGTCTCAAGAAACAAGCTGGAGTAGCCATTCTAATATAGAATAAAATAGACTTTCAACCAAAATAGACTTTTTTATCAAGTCATCAAAAAAGATAAAGAACACTTATTACTTGTCAAAGGAAAAATCCACTAAGATGAACTCTTTATTCTGAACATGTATGCTCCAAATGCAAGGGCACCCACATTCATAAAAGAAACTTAACTAAAGCTCAAAGCACACATTGCACTACACAATAATGATAGGAGACTTTAGCACCCCACCTTCATCAATGGACAGATCATGGAAACAAACTAAACAGAGACACAGTGAACTAGCACAAGTTATGAACCAGATGGATTTAACAAACATCTATAAAACATTTCATCCTAAAACAAAAGAATATAACTTCTTCTCAGCACCTCATGGTTCTTCTCCAAAACTGACCATATAATTGGTCCCAAAACAGGCCTCGATCGATACAAGGAGATTGAAATAATCCCATGCATCCTATCAGATCATCATGGACTAAGGATGGTTTTTAATAGCAAAAGTGACAGAAAGCCCACCTACACATGGAAGTTGAACAATGCTCTACTCAATGATAACCTGGTAAAGGAAGAAATAAAAAAAGAAATTAAAGACTTTTTATAATTTAGTGAAAATGAAGGCACAACATACCCCCAACTTATGGGATACAATGAAAGCAGTGCTAAGAGGAAAACTCATAGCTCTGAGCACCTCCAAAGAGAAACTGAAGAGAGCATACACTAGCAGTCTGACAGTACACTTGAAAACTCTAGAACAAAAAGAAACAAATATACCCAAGAGGAGTAGAAGGCAGGAAATAATCAAATTCAGGGCTGAAATCAACCAAGTAGAAACAAAAAGAACTATACGAAGAATCAACAAAACCAGGGACTGGTTCTTTGAGAAAATCATCAAGTCAGATGCAACCTTAGCCAGACTGACCAGAGGGCACAGAAACAGTAACCAAATTAACAAAATTAGAAATGAAAGGGGAGACATAGCAACAGAAACTGAGGAAATTTTAAAAAATCATCAGATCCTATTATAAAAGCCTATAATCAACAAAGCTGGAAAATCTGGGTGAAATGGACAATTTTCTAGACACATATGAAGTACCAAAGTTAAATCAGGATCAGATAAGTCATCTAAACAGTCCTATAACCCCTAAAGAAGTAGAAGCATTCATTAAAAGTCTTCCAACCTAAAAAGTATCAGAACCAGATGGTTTTAGTTCAGAATTCTATCACATCTTCATAGATGTGACCAATACTCTCCAAACTATTCTACATAATAGAAACAGAAAGAACACTACCAAATTCATTCTATGAAGCTTATACCAAAACCATACAAAGGTGCAGCAATGAAAGAGAACTTCAGACCAATTTCCCTTATGAATATTGATGCCAAAATACTCAATAGAATTCTCTGAAACTGAATCCAAGAACACATCAAAATGATCATCCATCATGATCAAGTAGGTTCCATACCAGGAACCCAGTTGATTACTATCAACGTAATCCATTATATAAATCAACTCAAAGAAAAGAACCACATGATCATCTCATTAGATGCTAAGAAAGCATTTGACAAAATTCAACACCCCTTTATGGTAAAAGCCATGGAAAGTTAAGGCATTCAAGGCACACACGTAAACATTGTAAAAGCAATATATAGCAAGCCAGTAGCCAACATCAAACTTAACGGAGAGAAACTTGAAGCAATCCCACAAAAATCAGGGACTAGACAAGGCTGCCCACTTTCTCCCTACCTATTCAATATAGTACTTGAAGTCCTAGCCAGAGCAATCAGACAACAACAGGAGGTCAAAGGAATACAAATTGGAAAGGAAGAAGTCAAAACATCACTATTTGCAGATTATATGATAGTATACTTAAGTGACCCAAAAGTTCCACCAGAGAACTACTAAACCTGATAAACAACTTCAGCAAAGTGTCAGGATATAAAATTAACTCAAACAAATCACTAACCTTCCTCTACTCAAAGGCTAAACAGACTGAGAAAGAAATTAGGGAAACTACACCCTTCACAATAGTCACAAAAAGATAAAATACCTTCATGTGACTAAGCAAGTGAAAGATCTGTATGACAAGAACTTCAGGTCTCTGAGGAAAGAAATTGCAGATCTCAGAAGTTGGAAAGATCTGCCATGCTCATGGATCAGCAGGATTAATGTAGTAAAAATGGCCATCTTGCCAAAAGCAATCTACAGATTCAATGCAATCTCCATCAAAATTCCAACTCAATTCTTCACAGAGTTAGGAAGAGCAATTTGCAAATTCATTTGATATAACAAAAAACCTAGGATAGCAAAAAACTGTTCTCAACAGTGAAAGGACTTCTGGGGGAATTACTATCCTTGAACTCAAGCAGTATTACAGAGCAATAGTGATAAAACTGTATTGTATTGGTGCAGAGACAGGCAGGTAGACCAGTGGAATAGAATTGAAGACCCAGAAATGAACCCTCACACCTTGGTCACTTGATCTTTGACAAAGGTGTTAAACCATCCAATGGAAAAAGGACAGCGTTTTAAACAAAATATTGCTGGTTCAATCGGAGTTCAGCATGTAGAAGAATGCAAATTGATCAATTATTACTGCCCTGTACAAAGCTCAAGTCCAAGTGGAGCAAGCAACTCCTCATAAAACCAGATACACCGAAACTAATGGAAGAGGAAGTCAGTAAGCACCGCGAACACATGGGCACAGGGAAATCAAATGCCAAAGCCTTATGCTCTTAGATCAAGAATCAATAAAGGGGATGCATAAAATTGCAAAGCTTCTGTATGGCAAAGGACACTGTCATTAGGACAAAGCAGCAACTAACCAATTGGGAAAAGATCCTTACCAATCCTACATCAGATAGAGGGCTAATATCCAATATACACAGAGAACTGAAGAAGTTAAACTCCAGAGAATCAAATAACCCTATGAAAAAATTGGGTCCAGATCTAAACAAAGAATTCCCAGTTGAGGAATATCGAATGGCTGAGAAGTACCTAAAGAAAATGTTCAACATCTTTAATCATCAGGGAAATGCAAATCAAAACAACCCCGAGATACCACCTCACACCAGTTAGAATGGCTAAGATCTGACAACAGATGCTGGCAAGGATGTGAAGAAAGAGGACCACTCCTCTATTACTGGTAGAATTGCAAGCTGGTACAACCACTCTGGAAATCAGTCTGGTGGTTCCTCAGAAAATTGGATATAGTACTACCTGAAGACTTCTCCTGGGCATACACCCAAAAGATGTTCAAATGTATAACAAGGACACATTCTCCACTATGCTCATAGTAGCCTTATTTAAAATAGCTAGAAGCTGGAACATACCCAGATATCCTTCAACAGATGAATGGGTACAGAAAATGTGGTATATTTGCTCATCTATTAAAAACAATGACTACATGAAGTTCATAGGCAAATGGATGGAACTAGAAAGTATCCTGAGTGAGGTAAAGAACATTCCCAAAAGAACATACATGGTGAGTCTTCATGGATAAGTAGATATTAGCCCAAAAGCTCAGAATACTCAAGATACAATTCACAGACCACATGAAGCTCAAGAAGAAGGAAGAACAAAGTGTGGATGCTTCAGTCCTTAGAAGGAGGAACAAAAATACTCACAGTAAGAAATATGGAGACAAAGTGTGGAGCAGATACTGAAGGAAAGGTCATCCAGAGACTGAACCCTGGGGATCCAGCCCATATACATACAGCTGCCAATCCCAGACAATACTGTGTATGCCAAGAAGTTCATGCTGACAGGAGTCTGATATAGCTGTCTCCTGAGAGGCCCTGCCAGAGCCTGACAAATACAGAGATAGGTGCTTGCAGCCAACCATTGAACTGAGAAGGGGGTCCCCAATGGAGGAGCTAAAGAAAGAACTGAAGGAGCTGAAGCTGTTTGCAACTCCATAAGAAGAACAATGATATCAACCAACCAGACCCCCAGAGCTCCCAGGGACTAAACCATCATCCCAAGAGGTCACAGGGATGGGACTTATGGCTCTAACTGTATATGTAGCAGAGGGTGGCCTTGTTGGGCATGAGTGGGAGGAAAGGCCCTTGGTCCTGTCAATGTACTGCTCCAGTGTAGGGGAATGTCAGGATGGGGAGGTGGGAGGGAGTGGTACCCTTATAGAATTAGGGGGAGGGGAGATAGGTTAGCAGGTTTCTGATGGGGAATCCTAGAAAGGGGATAACATTTGAAATGTGATATATATATTACATTGTGTAAACAAGCTGAAACAATGACCACAATATCAGTAGTCATGCTAAGATGGATGTCTTTCTTTTCTTTTCTTTCTTTCTTTCTTTCTTTCTTTCTTTCTTTCTTTCTTTCTTTCTTTTTTTTTTGTCCTGTCCCTAGAGAAGGAACTATATATGTGACTAAAGACTGTTGGGGGAAAGAGAATTTTCCTCTCTTTGGGTGATTCCACCTATTGATTACCAAACACGTACTGGCCAGCCCTGCAACCATAAACACAGAGCCAATAAAAGTGAACTCAGCAGATTGTATTTATACACTTGTGTATACTAACACATACACATATGTACAGTGTATATATGTATGTAACAATGAGGGTCAGAACACAAGAGGGTATGAATTTGAGAGTGAAGGTCATGAGTAAGGTTGGACAGAGGGTACTTTGAAGGGGCTGGAGGAAAGAAGAGGAAGGACCAAAATGACATGATGCCATTTTAATTAAAATATGTTAAAAATAAAAATAAACACAATGAAATGAAAACAAAATGTCCGATATTGCTGAAACACATTCTTATTTGAACCATAGCTTCACCAGGCTGTTCTGTATTTGTCAGAGCACTAATTAAGTAAAAGTAGTTCTCATCAATACTGTAGGATCAATTATGATATTGAAGGATATTCATCTCTCCTGTGTCTTTATTGACAGTTTAAGCCCACCTGTACCCCTAGTGCACCAAGGAAAAGAGCAGTGTCTCCTCTTGCTTGATGAGAATAGACTTCCCTTCATCATAGAAGCGCACTTTAAAATTAAGTGCTGTTCCCATTATTCCTAAACCTCTGTAAACAAGCAAGTAGATGTGAAGAGTTAGATCCCAGCAGGACCCAGGGCTCCAAATGTAAAATGAAACCTGGAGAAAAGGGAAAGGTTGATAAAGGAAAGGAAATTTTATTGATTTATAGGAACAGAGATGCAAGAAATGTGCATGAAATTGAATTCTCAAACTTCATATCCAAGTTGTAAGAAAAATCCCTCTTAGATAAGGTTGAATTTAACAGTATAGACCAACACCTAACAACCAGATAATAGATGGGGGAGGTATTTGTTAGGCTTGGTGATTGGACCCTTGGCTCACTTGTCTTCACTCTCAAGGAGATTGTGAGTTATAGTTATTTTTAATGAAATTTTGAAAATCTGTTATTTTACATCATAATTAAGATTCTACTTAACTCTTTGGCCATACATTTCTTGAGTGCTTAATGAAAACACTTATTAAAGTTATGGACACAGGATCTTGAAAATGTAAGCCCCATTTTTCTTGGTAAGGAAAGATTAAGACATTGCTTGCAAACCCTTCATAATGGGATTTAATTTTAAGGGCTGGAGGGATCTCAACAGTTAAGAACATGTCCTGCTCTTGGTTAGGTCCTGGATTCATTTTCCAGCACCATACTGTACAAAATACAACTGCTTGTAGCTCCAAGGGTTCTGATCCCTCTGCCTCTATGGTTACCCACACTCATGGGCATATATTCACACTCATATAAATATAGTTGAAAGTGAGATTAAATATTTAAAAAAGTTAAGTGTAAGGCATACCCATTCTTCAGTTATCAACAAGGTCAGATTTTTTTCATGTGTTGACAGAAAAGAAATAAAATTATGTTTTAGTATTCAGGGGTTTGTTTTAACAGTTACTTTCTAAGGCATATGCTATGCTACTTTCTACATTATATTTGGTGTATAAATTACACTTATTAGAATATCTGATAAAAATTCCATCATGGACAAGGGAAGGGCCCATGAGTCTCTACTCTTAGCCTAGGACCTATTGGCACTTGGTAGCTGCTAGGGAGAGAAAGTCTGTGTACTTCAGGGGGTATGAACCCTGGTAATTGACCATGCTCTAATGGAAGGTTCTGTACTCACGCACGCAGGGGCAGTAGCAATTGGGTTCATGTGGCGCCTCACATATATGGAATAAAAGTAGGAGGGCAATGTATATGGGGGGGAATCAGGATCTGTGAGAAGCTGGAGGGGAGCAACAGAGAGTGAATGAGATCAAAATTGATTTTATATGTCCATGAAATTCTCAACAAACCAGTAAAAATAGTGTATTATGAAAGAATCTTTAGGGAAAACAAAATATTAGTGTTTCTTCCATTCTCAATCAAAGTAGATTAAATTTGTTCCTTACCAACTTGGTGAAAGCTGACCTCCTGGACTGTATATACTGATAGTATATAAAATAAATTGATATATGATTGTAGCAGTTTAGTTTTGAAATACCACTGAAATGTTTTTTGTCTACTTTGCTTGTGGGATGTAGTGTGTTTCCCCTCTCACCTTCAGGAAGGCCTTGTTAATTATACATGGATGAGATCATAGGCATTTGTGCAGAGAGCTATGCTAGCTTTCTTCACTGTGGACACACTGGGGAGAAATGCTGGGGCTTACATGGGCTGCATGATTTTGATAGAAATGGAATATTCCAGGCATGACAAAGATCAGGAGGCACCCTAGTTAATCGTTTATTTAACTATTAAAAGCAAAGAAGACAAGTTACTGTGAATGGCAAAACCAATCTGGCAAGTTGCACGAACAGAATCTCTAATTGCACCTAATGGGAACCACAGATGAACTGAGAAACAATGAGTAGCCACTGTATTCTACTATTCAGATTATGATGTACACAAAATAGACTTTTTGTGTTAAGCTCATTTCCAGCAGACATAGCTGGGTCCCCAATTTTGTATATTTCTCTGGTGTCTGAAGACAGAGCTAGAGTCATATCTATAGGGTCTTCGGGGTTTCACATCACATTCTAATGGCCTCATCAAGGACTTAAGACATTTATCTTTCTTTTTTTCATCTTCTAGAAGACTAAATGAGGTCTAATGTATCTGTCAAAGAACCGACCCTTTGAAAGATTCTGTGCAGTTAACAAAGATGGCGGGTAATACCTCAGTTCAGGGGTGGATAGATGTACTGGAAGACTTTGTCTCATTTCTGGTGACTTTTCTTCCCTTGGTGAAATAGGATCTAAATTCAGTAAGAAGAATTATAAAGGAAACTTAAAATACAAAACAACAAGTAACAAATGGAACCGTCTAGGTGAGTGGGGGGAGTGAAAGATCTTGCAAAATATATTCAAATTGTTCTGTAGTATAATGGGCCTATTTGGTGTGCTTACAAGTTTAAACTTAGTCAGCCTACTTGCAGTAGTATTGTGGTGTGTGTATGTGACATGTGTGATTGTTTTTTTAAATCTAATTCAAGTAGTTGGGTGCAGGTATAAAGGAGGCAGGAAATAGAAACTTACCTAAGGTTTTTGTTTATTTGAGACAGTAAGAGGGAAAGCAGGAAAGAACTGAAGGTACACACAGTTGATGCGTTTTGATGCAGTTGATTTAAGTTTCATATGCAGGGAAATAAATACATAAGGAAGTGAGAGAAAAAGATTAGGTAGCCGGAACTATAATTCTTAGGCAATGATGATTGGTGTGATTGAAGAGACAATGGGTATGACTTGGAAAGAGAAGAGAGTTGAGGGATTGAAATGACAGAGAAGAGGGGTTAATATTTGGTAGTGACAGTGCTTCAGGATGTGATCGTTGGCTATAGAACAATATCATTAGATTGAAAATATATATAAAGGAAGGTCCGTGGTTGGAAGGAGCACCTGTTTGCTTTCAGTAATTGTGGGCAACTTGATTTATTACCTAAACTGGAATACCTGTGAGAGTATACTACAGACCTAACAAAAGTGATCACAAAGCAAGTAGCATCGGGACTGCGGCTATGTAAGAAGGAGGGGGTGCTCATGAGGAGCAGGTGGGATCTCCAAATCCTGAGAAGAGCAGCCTTCCGGTTATCGGAAGATCAGAGAGTGCAAGGTCCAACAGTGACTTGTGGTCTGCTGAGGAGAGTGTCTTGAGATTAGAAACAGAAGCAAGGAGGAGGGCCACTTTATTTCTGAGATGAGTAATGCGAAGCTTTTGAGAAACAGCGAGTAGCTGCCATTTGAAAGGGTGAATGGAAGGCACTGTTCTTACAGATAAGCTAGATTTCGCAAGAAGTCACTTTGAACGTTTGGAGGAGCCGCAGATACATCGAGGTCACTCAGGGCTTTTAGTTATGTTCTAAACGTTCAATCGAGTGTTCCTGGAAGTGGGAAGAGAAGAGATGAGGGCAGAGAGGCCTTGGGGATTTTGAGCACTGGAAGAAGCCTGTGGACATTTGTCTGTTTGATGATAGAAATGAACAGTGATGCAGTATTTGGTGCGTGCAGTAGTGGAAAAGATTTGCTAATGAACTTGAAAGACCCCCCTTGAAGGCTGAGGCTTCTTGGGGATGTAGTATACACTGTGTCCATCCACCCTGTCTAGGGTTGCCCACATCCACTAACTGGTATCTTCCTTTCCAGATTAGGTGTTTTAAAGATGCGATAACAGTGCATGGCAAATATAAGGGGAAATGAAAAAATGCACAATGTGGTTTGATAGTGATTTGTCTTTAAGACTCATGACACAAAGAGAAAGTGAAAATGTGCAAAAAAACAACAACAGACAAACCCCATCACACTAAGTTGCCCATTCATAACATGCTATAATTATCAGGTTCTGGAAACAGGAGATTCTATATAACGATTTCCTTTTGTGTCTTCTGTCATTAACTGTACCAAAGTACGGAGGCAGATGAAACTTCCAGGTGCATTATGGGAAGCACCTCGCTGCCTTACACAGCAGGTTGGCGCATGTTATTGTTTGACTCAGAAGGAGACCTCATTCTTTTGTGGGAATAAAGGAGCCTAGTGCTGGTAGCATACTAAGAATCCTGAAGCAAATCCTTTTATAATATGTAAATAAATGAAAATCATTTGCTCTCTGTCACTCCCGTTTCTCTCCATCTTTCATATCTACCCATGAGGTTCCCGGCATACATTTAACCACCAAATAAGCGGAACTGCAAATAAGTGTACCTGGGGGAAAGCCTTGCACATCTGTGGCAAGCATCCCCAATGGGATATTAATGTATTTATTTAAATGTAAACCCCATGCCAAATTTTGAGGAGGCTCAAATTTTTAACAGAATTTTATTTTTTCATTTTTTCCTGTTCATTTTGAAGAACAAATCAGGTAAAAAGAATAAGATTTTGAGTGACGTGTAAGGCTTTTTCATGAAGAATATTTAATGCTTTAGCAAGTGGCAGGGTGAACACATATCCAAGATCATTTTGAAGTACAACTATTTCCTCCTTTGCTAGGTTAGGATCTAATTGTCCTCCAAACCTCAGGTATTTATCAGTTCTTCAAAGTCCCAGGTATAAGTGGTTTCTTGGTCAAAACCTTTCATTGCCCCCACTTCACAGTGCTCCCTCTCATACACATTGAAGTTAGACACTACTTCTTTTTTATGTAGGAAATGCTATTCATTTTCTGTGATCTGTGAGGTATGCTCAGGAAATGTTAGTTTAATTAAAATGTATAGAACACAACTTCACTGTTTCTCTCCTTGTCCATACTGTGTTACACAGACACAGTTGTCCATTGCAGTGGCAATTTTGTTTGCAAATCCTGTTTCATATTGCAAAACTCTTCTTATTTTTTTTTTCTTTTTCGGAGCTAGGGACGGAACCCAGGGCCTTGCGCTTGTCTATCACTGAGCTAAATCCCCAACCCCCAAAACTCTTCTTATAAGTAGAAAGTAACTTAAGCTCAGAGAGAACTGCACAGGGCTACAATATGCATGAACTAATGTTCAAATGTATCCTAGGCAAAACAAGAGGAACCAGAAGACTTTGAAAGTCTTGGTAAAGCTGCAAATAGTGGACCTCAGATTCTGATAATGATGTACTCATACCATCCTTAAATGCCCTCAATTGCTACTTCTCCTTCAAGTGGATATAAAGAGCATCTCTCCTCTAAACTCACCCCATGCCCAGCATTACATTCTTTTCCCAATGGCTTTTTATTATCCTTACTAAGACCCGCCACTACTTCATGTTGCTTCCTGATGATCTCTTCACAGGTTACCTTCAAGTGGCAGCCCGACAATGATACATTTTCCCCTTCTTGTGTATCCATGTCTGTGCAAACATAATATATTCTGTAGGTAAGATCTAGCTATGGCAGTCATGTTTCCAATTGACCTCCATTGACACTTGCTTCTAGTGAAAGGGTAGGTGGAAAGGATCCAGACCAAAAGTTATGTCTGAAATGTCAAGTATACCAGGCTATAAAACAATCATTAATGTTTTTCTAATCCCGAATGAACCAAATAATCCTCCTTTTCCTGCTTCTGTGTTTATTATTGAGTGAGATCATATGACTTAGGAAAGTGAATAGGTTCCTATTTCAGGTTAATTGTTCACCGTCTCAACTGGTCTTCAAGTTGTCTGGTGGTTTTACTTAATTCCTCTAAAGCTCAAGGCTTGAGAAAAAGATCAATATTTCTTATTAATGATGATGACCAAGTCCAGAGGGACGATAGTGAGAGGCAAGACACCAATGTGAAAATGAGTGCTACATAATGAGTTATCGTGCTGTGTACTTGCTTCATGATTGGTTGTGAAATGGTACAGTAGGTCACTCAGCAAACAATCACTCGAGAGTTTTGATGGCTGCATACTAATATCTATAACTCAAGTAGTCTGTTAAATGAAAAGGGGGTGGAATGTTACAATAAGTTCTTTTCAAATTTTATGCATTTGGGGGTACATTTTTCTCACTTCATACACATTTTCATATATATGCATATATATGTACATATATATGTATGTATGTGTGTGTGTGTGTGTGTGTGTGTGTGTGTGTGTGTGTGTGTGTGTGTGTGTGTTTTATGTGATATTCATTTAACTGGCAAGTCACACACCTCTGGGAATTTAGTTATTTTTTTTTCCAGATTTTTAGGAAAATAAAAACTCAAGCTATTTCCTCATAATTTTCTGGGTTTAATTGCTGTTTGTCATCTTCTTTCGTGTCTAACTTTATTAATTTAGGTCGTCTCTCTTTTGATTTGGTTAGCTAAGGCTCTGTCCAAGCTTATTAATCTTTCCAAAGAACATTGCTTTATTTAGTTCAATTTTTTTTTTTCTTGCATCGTTCTTTCAAACTTCATTTTATTCAGTTACCCCATGACTCTAATTCTTTCCTTTCTCATACTGACATTGGATTTTACTTGTTTGTATTTTTGTAAGGCTTTTGTGTGTTATCAGCAAGTCATTGGGATAACTGCTTTTCTCAAGGAAGCACCCATAGCTATAAATGTTGCTTTAACTTCCTTTGATGCTCTGATAAGGTATGCTCAAGTCTGCATTTGATTCTAGGAATATCTCGTTTCTTCCATGGTCTCTTCTCATTCAAGTCTTATAAACCTATGTTCTGTGTCTATTAATTTCAAGTTTTATTCTACTACGACATGATAAGATGTAAATATATATATATATATATATATATATATATATATTTGATTTACACCCTAACATTTGACTTGCTTCTTAAGAAAGTTCCATGAACTGCTGTGAAGACCATATACTCCACTGCTATTAAATGGAACATCATATAGATTTACATTAATTCTTTTTGATCTGTGATATAGTTTGGCTATGAAATTTATTTTAATTTTTTATCTAGATGATCTCTGTTGATAAGAGTAGGGTATTAGAGCCACCCACAAATACTGTATCTTAGCCTCTGTTTTTTGTGTCTCGTAGTCTCTCACGAAATTGAGTGTCCTAACATTTAGTGCAGTTTTATACTACACTTACAATCCTATTTCTGATGAATCATTTCCTTTATTAATATGTAGTGACTTTTCACATGTTGGCTTGTGTGATACGCTGTCAGTTATGAGTATAGCTATTCCTGCTTGGTTTTGGCTTCTACTTCCATGGTTTATCTTTCTCCTTTGTATCTGCTCATGTTGTTGAGGGGACAGATTTTCAGACCACAAACAGGTGGTCTTGCTTTAAAAAACAAACCAAACCAAAACAATAGCCTCAAGTTCTTGTCATACAGATGTTTTTGTAAGCAGGTCGAGAAAGTTCCTAAATATGCAGGTTCATCTGTCCAACCAGTAGGATACTGGGCTTCTGGTTATCTTCCCCATGCCCTGAGCCTTCAGTCCTTTCATTCCGAAGCCTCCAGTTACTTCCTATAAAGCCGCCCAGTTTCTCTACCTGCCTGAGTTATTGCAAATGAAAATTATGTTTGCAACCTTATCTCACCCCGTGAATCTTGGGATATCCTTAATATTTCCATAACATTTTATAATTTTGTAGGGTTTTTGTTTGTTTGTTTGTTTGTTTGTTTGTTCGAGACAGGGTTTCATAGCCCTGGTTGTCCTGGAACTCACTTTGTAGACCAGGCTGGCCTCAAACTCAGAAATCTGCCAGCCTCTACCTCTGAGTGCTAAGATTAAAGGCATGGGCCACTGTTGCCCAGCTTGCATTTTGTTTTTGATTCAAAGTACAACCACATATTTTGACTTTGTTAGACTTTTTAAATATAAACATTGAAATGATGGGAAAGCTGAGTGTATGAAAGCATATAAAATATGAATGAAAGTAAGCACTATTATAGGATGATTAAGAAACAGTGTAGTTAAAACATGTGCTCTTTTCCTTCAGTAACTGCCTACCGCTGTCACCTACACTGCGTCAAGAATGAAAAACAGCAATGCTTTATTTAATTTTATTTTTAGGTCGGGTTCTGGTTGTGTAGCTCAGGCTAGACTATATTTCCCACTTCTTTTGTGTTACTCTTTCAATTGCTGGGGTTATAGGCATATGTCACTATGTCCGCTGGTAAATGCTACCATTAACCTTAAAACTGGAATGCAATTCTGCTCTTGAGTTTGTATAAGCAGAGCAGTATAGACACATTCTTGTTTCTGGCTCCTTGTAGTTAAATTGATGTGAGTCATTTACACTGTTGTTTGTGCATGTGTGTGTGTGAGTGTATGTGCGCGCATGTGTGTATGTGAATATGAATATATATATTACACACATATGTGTGTGTGTGTGTGTGTGTGTGTGTGTGTATCCCATGGCCTTCATATTCTGTGTGAATATAAGACTATTAATTATTCAGTTTATTTTTAAGATAGAACTTAAACTTCAGGAGATTGAGTTTCGATCAATACCAGTATTTCTATCTTTCTTTTCTTTATTGCCACAAAATATGTAACACTTGTCAGAACTATGATCACATTAATGATCACATTAATAATGCACATGTTTGATGACTGTTACATGTACATATGATACGTTATATGCACAGTGAGCAGCAGAGATTGTCAAATCCGGTTGTGATTTTTAACACAATGATATTGCTATAAGGGGGCTTATAAGTGGGAAACATGTTTTACAGTATAAACCAAATTAGGATTAAAATAATTTATTTGCTTCCTTTGTTTCACAATTATTATTATTATTTTATTATTATTTATTACATCTTGTTATTAGCTCTCATTTCTTTTTAGAAGATTGAATGGGACTGGAGAGATGGTTTGGCACTTTTGAGTGTTCACTCATCTTGCAGAGGAGTTGAATTTGGGTCCCAGAACACAGGTAAGGCACAGCACAACCATCTTTAAGTCCTGTCCAGGGGACCTAGCACCCTCTTCTGGTCTTCACAGGTATCCATATAAATGTTCACACATACATATGCACATTCACACACATACGTATGTACACGCGCACACACACACACACACACACAGAGACACAGACACGGAGACAGACAGACAAACACATCATGAAATAATTATTTAACAAAGAATTAAAATAATACTGTGTTTCTTTTAGGGAATTACTTTTTTTAAAACATGTTTCCCTACCACAGAATATTTAAGAAACTAATTAATATAAGTCCACTGCTTGTCTTTTTCTCAGGTTTGAGGAAATTTTGGGAATATTAATTTGATTTTGCACTAATGTATTTTTAAAAGTAAATCAAGTGTGAGTCAAATGAATTTGCACTATGTAACAATTTTAAATCAATTTAAATTTAATTATTTAATTATTTATTAAATGATTTATTACATTTATTGAATGATTAAATAATTTATGAGTTATTTAAAATGTAATTAAAATTACAACAGTGTAGCAATTATAAAGTTAAATGTGGCTTTTATCACTTTATTATTACTATTATGGGTTACTTAGCTATAATGATTATTTTTATATCGTTTTACCAAAGAAATCCCTCGTTATGATATTCCTATCATATGTGGAAGTAGCAGATGTTGGATGGGCTAGTGCTCCCATGAGTGAAATTCCAAAATGTGGAAGTCTACAACAAGAGAATTATGACCTTGAGGCCAGCCTGGGTTATACAGTTAAGATGAGGACTCAATAAATCAAAACCAGAAAAAAAAAGAGCAGGGTCTTAACAAATAGTAATTTTGATGACACTGGTTCAAAGTACCCTCTCCTCAGTATAGTATAAGATGTAGTATAAGATGTTCTCCCAGTGGCTGTCATTCTTCTCTGTCTCTCATGTTAGAGGCAAGTTGTTTTTAAATGTATTAATCAATCAGGGAATTAGTATGTTTCTTCAACAGGAAAGACGCCTATAGCTTTTTATTCTATGTCTTCCACACAGGGATCGGGCTGTACTTTAGACATTGTTCGTTTCGGATTCTCTCTTTGTGTTTATAGGTGGATTACGTTTTATGGGCTAATGGTTCTTTAAAAGCCTATAAACACCCTGTATATTTGCAGCTTTCTTGATAACAAAGCCAAAAGAGCTATGACAGACCTCTGACTGAAGCTCTTAATAACACTAGTAATCTGTAAGTCATTAGAAGAGCGGAGTTGTGTTGCCGTCACTTTGAAATGTTATTTTTGGTTAGTATTACATGCAAATATAATGAGTTTCTTTGATAATCATTTTATGAAAACAAGACTTACTGGAAATTTGACCTGAATAGGCTAAAGAGACTTTGCACACAGCATTATGGGTAAAATTCTTACAGAGTGTTCTTTTTCTTGCTCTGGCTGACTACGGGCTTCTGCCTTAAAATCATTCTTCTGGGACACTTTATTATAAGATTGATTTTAACTATAGTCACCATGCCACACTCTTTTTAATTTCATAGGGCCTCTGACTCTGTTTGCTTTCAGGAGTGGAATTTGAACCAGATGCACTGACTGCTGATGGGAAATGTTTTATGCTCCACTTAGAGCCTCCATCAATGTTTCATTGTTTGTCATTATTATCCTTATGGCCTTTAGGGAAGGAATAGGAGAGGCACTGACAGTGGAGCATCTTAATGTAAAGACTTTGGGAATGTTCCTTTGCTTGTGTGTGTGTGTGTGTGTGTGTGTGCGTGTGTGTATATGTGTGCATGTACATGCGTGTGTGTGTGTGTTGTGTGTGTGCATGCACATGCATGTGCGTGTGTGTGTGTGCACGTGCGTGTGTGTGCATGTGAAACCCTCAGATCTATAAATTTCTCAGTGGGTAATGAGAGATTAGCAATTTAAATCCAAATCGATGTGTTGCATTGCAGCAGAATCTGGAGAGGAAACTACTGATTCAGCACAAATCCCACTTTCGGAATCTGCAGAGAAGAGAATTCACAGTGACCACTTCTGGGTTTAAGTCCCATTAGCATAGATCTCTCCTGGAAGAGTCGGAGCCCGAGTACATAGCCTGTGGGCTGATCTTCTGTTACCACGAGTCTCACTTTTCTGGGCAGCTGGCTGGTTGCTTTGTGGATGTCTGCTGGGATGTCAGCCAGCTGGAACACAAAGCCACGGCTCTGAGTGCTTGTCTGGATAATAGACGCAAGGCAGCCTCTCATTCCCTCTGAAAGCAATTCCATATAAAATGAAATAATACTCAATTCATTCTCCCCCACCCCATTGCTCATCAGCAAATAGCAATAATGTGTGAAAATGATGTTGCTCCATTGATGCTCTGGAAAAATACTTTCATGAATTAGAATTCAGTCAGCATTTGGATTTTGTCTCCTCCTGTGCTTTAAAATCCAGCCATCTGCAAGAGCCTTGCCTAACACTCTCGCGGACCACTCACAGGTGGTACCTGATGCTGTATGTCACCCTCATATGTTGAGGTTTGTCTGTCCAAGTCAGCTTGAATCTGATAATATCCTGTCAATTAAACTAAACCCTGTTCCCAAAGCCAAATATCACAAGTGCCTCAGGCACCTGCGAAAAACCCAGGCACGCAGCCTCGGATGGATAGTTAGGTGTTCAATTGCTTGATTTATACGCATGTGTGTTTCTGAAATTACAGCTGCAGGGTTTCGTGGTCTCTGTGGGGGTGTGAACAGCTTTGCTGGCAAGCCCATTATGCCTTACTTTGGAAATTTGGCTCCCAACACAAACTCCCCCTCCCATAACTGGTGCTGTACAAAGTCTGTGAGTCACTTTTCCATTTGCTTGCCGCGATGTTTCCCAAAGACAACAATTCACTTCGCTGTCCTAATGGGGGATTGCTGATTCATCGCTCAAGTCCACCCATCCTCAATTCTCACTATGTAAATGGCAGCTAAAGACACTGTGGATGAAGTACAAATTGGCAAAGTCAGAGTCTCGGGCCCCGTCACCAACCCTGCTTCTTGTAAAGTTGCTCCAGGGAACACATTTCTTTCCACAAAATCTTATTTCCTCAAAGGAAGGGTTTGAAACGGAGGCATTCATTCCAAAGGAGGCTCTGTTGCGCTTTTGGTCTTTCAGCTTTTGAAAAACAATGCTTTCCTTGAAATTTCATGTATACTTTGGGCTTAGCTATGGAAAAGCTTTGATTGAAGCATCCCCAGTCACTCACGATGGTACAACCCCAGAGACCTTATCACTGTGCCGTCTAATTGAGTTAGGTGGATGTGCAGTCTGGTGGAATTGTCTGTTGTAGCGTGGCAGCCATGGCCCTCTTCCCTTTGAATCACTCCAGCATTTGAAACTTTGTATCAGGGTGAAGAGAACATGCAAAATCAAATATTGATGAGCAAACTTAGACTATGAAGGTTGGTGTATTGGGAGAAGACAAGGGCATTGAAGGATTCTGCTGTCCAAGCAGAAGAAAATGGTTCTAACATGTATAACTTTGTAGCTTTGCCACTATAAGATGTTGCTATTATTAGATATCCTGTTCAGGAGGAAATTAAGCAAGGTCAGTTCAGTAACACTTAGAGAACTCACACTTTCTACAGAACCCCCATCTCCTCCAGGGACTAATAGAAACTCAATATGGGAAGAAAACCTACTCTTTTTCATCTCTCCTCAGAATCATTTCAGAGGATCATAACGGCTAGAGATTGAAAAGGCCCATTCAGCTTTCAGCCGCAGCCTCTTGGGATCAGGGTAGCAGTTTCTCCTCACACTGTGGAAATTTCCTACTGTTTTGTATGGCTTTATTTTAATGGCCTCAACATTTTTCTCCACTTCATTGGAACACATAGTCTAGGTTGCAGCCAATCTCGCCAAAAGAATTATTTTTTTTAAAATAAAAATTAAAAGGTATCTCTCTTTGTGTAATAACTTACTAGATATTTAATTTAGACTGAGTGATTTAGCAGGTTTGAATTAATGTAAGACTCGGGATTATGGAAATCCCATTTTTTTGAACTAAGATCTTACATTGTAGCTCAGGCTAGCCTTGAACTTGAGATGGTCTTTCTTCCTCACTCTCACTAGTTCAAGGTTTGTGCTGCCAGGCCTCACACAAAAGTCCTTTGCTTTTATGTCCCAATTGAAACAGTAAAATACTTAAGGGACAGTTGTTCAACAGCACACAGATTTCAATTATGTAGTAGGTGTGTGTGTGTGTGTGTGTGTGTGTGTGTGTGTAAATGTCTTTTGATCAATGATGGCTGGAACAAAACATTGCTATAACAAAGAGAGCAAAGGCTCATTTGACCTCTGTTTTAGTTTGCTTTTCTGTCATAAACACCATGATCAAAAGTAAGTTGGTCAGCAGGAAGGGTTAATTGGAATTACAGGTCCATGATTGAGGTTGAATCATTGGATGTTGTCCACCATCCAAGACAGGAACTCAAGGCAGAAACTTGAAGCAGAAACCATAGGGCAATGATGCTTAGTGTTTTCTTCCTGGTTCATGTTCAGCTACATTGTTTTATAGCCCAGGTTCACTTGCCTAGGCATGGTACCACCAATGTTGTGCTGAGTCCTCCTACAACGTAGGACTTACATAAATCAAGACAATGTTCAACAGGTATGCTCACAGGTCAACCTGATCCAGGTGGTTATCAATTGTGGCTTTTCTCCTCCCAGTTGGTTCTAGTTTGTAGCCATCAAAATAATGCCTTCATGGGACTGGAGAGGTAGCTGGGAGGTTAAGAACAGTGTATGGACATGGGGCTGGAGAGGTGACTGGGAGGTTAACAGTGTGTAGACATGGGGCTGGCTGCCTATTGTCTCTTGCTTCTGATATGATGGAGATGGGGTCTTTACTACTCAGACTGATCCTAGTATTCAGGTTCTTCATCATGACACATACTGTATCTTCTATTTGGAATATAAGTGGCTAAATAGAGATACAGGTAAATGGACGTAACCGATCTACAGTCACTATATTGCACTTTCCCCCCATGTTCCAGGGAAGGATACTATGTTCCAGACACTCACTCTTATACCAGTGAGTACTTGCCATAAAAATTACTTGATCTTGCTCGAAAGCCTTTATCTCCTGCATTGTTTTTCTATTGAGTTGTCAATGCTGATAATAACAAATAATGAATGCTGATAAAATTAAATAATAAAATGCTGAGAACAAATGAGAGTTTCTTGCTGAGTTCTAAATAGGACATGTATACCACCACTCTAAAGATCAGGATCATTGTAGAAGAAGGAGTTAAAAGAATAAAGAAGCTGAAAGATAAGAAGAAGAGATATGAAATGTTGTTTTCTGGTTAGAGCCAATACAGCCATGACCTTATATAGCTTTGCAGATGATACTCGCAATGGCCCTATGGTGCATACCCCTTCCTAATGAAATATTGTCCATTAGTAAATTGTAGGAGAGAGCAATCTTTATCTTCAGTTATATATTTACTCAAAAGACAACCAGGTTACAATGCATAGTTACACATATGATCCTGGTTAAACTCAATGGGTATTAAAAAAGAGACATGAATGTAAGAAAAGAACTTGTAGGAAGGGTAATAGAGGTGGGAAGGAGATTATAGAAAGGGAGGAGTTAAGTAACCAGAAACACACTCCCCTACACACATATGTGTGTGTGTGTGTATATATATATATTTATATATATATATATACATATATATATGGTATTTAAAGGTACTTTATCTACAGAACTTTCATTTTCTTTGTAACATAGAACAGTAATTCAGGAGTGGAATAGATCTGTAGGTAATTACATTATCAACTCATATATTAATATGGAATTCCATAATAATTGTATGCACTAATTTTATTTATTAATATGTATATTAATTTATCAGTTATATATCATCTATTAATATATGTGTATTAATATAGAAATCACTTTTCTGTATACTTGATCACAAACTATTACAACAATCAACTTCCACTTTCAAAATCTGAGTTTTAAAAATAGTAATAACAGAGATTTCAAACACTGTGAGAACCAAGGGAGCAGAGCTGTTCTGTAGTAAAAAGATTCATTCTTTGTAAGAATCCCTTCTGTTATTTCAGAAATAGATCTATCTTCCCTCTAGGCTCAAAACCCTCCTCTAAATTGCTAACTATTTTTGAGCAGTTGCTTTTAGTTAACTCTGGTAGGGATTTCTTTATTAAATATTCTGGTTCCTGCCTGTTCCCAGATCTTGAATTCGCTTTAGCCATGTTGAATATCACGGGCTATATTTTTCTTGTAGCATACATGAATCCTTCCCTGTGATCAAATGTTGAACACACAGAACTGCTTCTCTCTCTTTTTAGACTTGTATCATTTCCCTTCTAAATTCCACTTCATAAAGGATCCTAAGACTATTGAGAAGTATTTCCTTACAGAGAGTATTGTTGGTATCTATTATTGATCTATAATCTCTATTGATTTGCAGATGAAATTTATTTGACACTGATGCTAAGAATATTTTTATGAGACTGTGTTTTTCTGAAAAAAAAACAAGATTGACCTTGAACTCATGACCATGTTGTTTGTGTATGTATATATAACAACACCATGTCTAACTCAGTCTTAGAAATTTAGTGAGACTGTGATTTTGTATGAGGTTGATTGTGATAAATTTTATAATTTTGATTGAAGAAAATATGTATGTAATCTCCTGATACAAAGTTTACCAGTGCCTGTTTTCGTAGTCTTTGAGTAGAACATTTGTCTTGTTTTAACAGTAGCTGTTAATAATCCCTGATTATTATTGTTGGTTGATGCGTTTCTTGTAGTTTTGTCAGTAAGTATATATGATCTTTCATGACATTAGATACATAAGTTCATAGAAATATATTACACATTCATAATTGGGTATGTTCATTCCTTTACTCACAACAATTTTTAACTCCCAATTGTTGGTCTGCTTCCAGGTTCCTTTGACTTTGTCCAGTATAACCCTCCTCTTTCCTTTTTCATGCTCCATGCATTTTGCTTTCAGTACTTAGGGATCTTTAAAAAAAACCTATCAGAGAAACTTTTGATAAATGATCTTGACTATTGTAATATTTCCTTTCATTAAGTTGAAATTTACTACCAACATTGTATTTTTAAAATGTAGAGTTCTTGGTTTCTCTCAATTTTTTGTAGTATCTACTGAATATAGTGAAATTCCTTTGGCTGGTTTGAGAAGTACTTACTCTTTATGAAAATTCATGCTAAAGCTTAGTTTTTCTGGTGACTTTAAGTGAAACATTATCTATAATTTCTAGTTGAGTAAATCAAGTCATTCCTATTTGGAATTATGAGCTTCAATTCTAAGTTGTTGTAAATATTCACTCCTTTTTAGATCTCTCCTTTCCATTTGGTCTTTGCTTTTTTTTTTTTAAGCAATGAAATATTTCCCAAGGTATTTCCTTGTCCTTTATTCTCCTGTGTTTGTACTGCATGTGTTTTCCTCATGTGTTCTACAGTTGTTGCAGGACATGCCTTGGTGGGCTTTGAATGATAAGCTTTTTGAAGCCCTACGTGGCTGACAGGGTTTATATTTCATAATCAGAGTTAAAGAAAATGTTCAGATACAAAATGAATTCTTGTTTAATGTGGTTTTCTTTCCACAATAAAATAAAGGTCTACAGTCTTCTTAAACAGAAAATTATACTTGAAAAATTTACTGTCAATGTGGTTCTAACATTTGTATGATTGGATTTTCTTCCTTGAGCCCTCAGGGAATTTTTATTTTTATTTTTATTTTATTTTATTTTTTTAGTGTTCTTGCATGCTAACATGTCTCAGTATGGAATTCTTCTTATCTGTCCAGTTTGTAATTATGCATTAGTTCTAACAAATTTAAGTTGTCACTGATCCTAAAATCTCTTGACCTTACTTATAGCTTTTCCACTATAAAATTTTATGTGTTCTGACTTTTGCAGTCTTTGTATCCTTTTATTCTTCCTATCCCTTGGTTTTCTCATTATAATCTTGGGGACAGTGCTCTTCTTAAATCTAGTTGTAGGCAAAATTGCTGTTCCATGAAACAGCCACTTCCATGTCTTTTTTATTTGCTTTGCATGCAATGTACACAGACTTACAGAATCTATCAATATTGATCTAAGGAATTGAAGACAATTTAATTGAGCCCCTGGAAGCTTCAACAGAGTTCAGAGGGGAAGGATGAAAGATGGACTTGTCTGACAATGCTTCATTGGTTAAAGATGATGGAATGTCACAAGAGAACCATCTATTGAAGTTCAAGGTACTCTGCTCATTTCCTGAGACCAAGAACATGGAAACGAGGGGAGTTCATGTTACCAATGGCGCCTTTCTTGTTGTCAGTGGCAAATAGAATTTTGGGATCAAGATTAGATTAGATTTCAGAAATTTAAAAGGAATGTGTCTTGTACCTCACACCCAGCACTGAACAGGTCATGTTTATCAGCAGTGTGAGTACATTACTTTATGTTTTCTTAGTTCTTAAAACTGCGTGAATAGCTTGAGAAGAGATGGATGCTGAATTTTAAATGCTTTTGCAACTATTCATGCTATGCTGAGTAGAACTCCACTGCATACCTGTTGGCTGAGCAGGGGAAATGAGAGGAACTCAGAGACGTAAACCGGTGTCATTGCACACATGTGACTTTCAGACCTCCTTTCACAGGATTGAAGACTCTATGATTCATTTCTCCTAAGGGATGAAAGAGTACACATTCATTTATAAGGATAACTTGTTTGGTTTTATGACACTGAAGTCACTGTTAATATAGAGAAATTATGTGGCCTTATGGAGAATGTTATCATCATAAAGGAATGTGTTCCTTAACTGAGGCTGCCTTATTTGCTTGTGTGTATAAATATGTTGTGCTGTGTGTGTGAAAGAGAGATGTTAGTAAATTTCAAGCCTGTAATTCACAATTCATTAAAAAGTATTTATCCTCATTTTGATTTTACTATATTTTCATTTTACGATATTGCTTCCAATTAAAGGAAGATTTTTAAATTTCATATTTTCACATATTTAGATTTTCAGCATTTTGTTACTGGGTGTACTATAGGAGGGCTATACACACCACTTAATTAATATCACCTCAGATTGCTATCTTTGGATAATAGTCTCAGTACGTACCCTACATGCTTTTCAGATTTCTCTTGAAAAGAATGCAATTCAATGTTAGTTTGCCAGGGCTCAATAGCTTGTTGATTACAAGGAAGTTAGCTATCGCTTCCCTTTCAACTAGTACTTATGCTATGGAATTATTCTGATAATAAATCAAATAATTAAAGTTACTTGTGACTTACTGTAGTTTTTTGAGACAGGATCTTACTATGTAGCTGGTCTGGTTTGTAACTCCCTGTGTGGACCAGACTGCCTAAAACTCAGAGATTCTCCTGTTTCTACCTTCAAGGGATGAAGTTAAAGGCACGCCCCACTACACCTGACTACTTGTGTTTTCAAAAGTGTATCTGCCTATCTTTTCTCTATTAGTGAAAGAATATGGATTTAATTAATTCAGGGCATTTGGAGGGATAGGGAAAGATATGTCTTAGTCTTAGAGGTTTTGGATATTGTGTAACCTAACACCCCAACAGTGACTTCATATTTGTTTCTAAAATATATGGGAGCAATATATCATCTGTGTTCACAAACTGCCTGGAGGCCTACCTCACAAGTGAATTCCTTTCAATTAGGGTTAGGAGCCCAGTGCTCAACACTTATGGATGGTGATTAATGCATAAGGCAGTGTTCAAGCTCTTTCAGAGAATGTATTTGAAATAAGCAGCTTGATTTTCTATCATATTTAGCGCATTAAAAAAATATACCTAATGAAAATACTCTGCCTGCTGCAGGACAGGACTGTAGATGGTTTTCTTAGTTAATCTTCTATTACTCATAATGTGCGGACAGTCCTAATGATTCCATTAGAGTTTAAATAACAGAATTCAGCACAAATACATTTTTTTTTACCGAACAGGAGAAGCATCATTTCTCTGCGACTGCAGCTGCTGTAGTAGGAGATGAGGCCTTACTATCCCTTGGGGAGATTACTGTCTCTGCCAGCTGACTTAGTTTTTATACAGCCAGCGATTTATTAGATTGCTTTGCTCTTAAGTGTGATAATAGGCCTTATGCTTAGTATGGTTCAGAGACTTCCAGTGCATTAATATTTTATGGCAATGACAGGCAAGACACATTCTGTTTACCTAACAAGACAAGTCAAGCCAGCGCTGATATGTACCAGAGATTAGCGCTTTTAACTTACAGGAGCCCTGCCAATTATATATTTAGGACTTCGCAAAGGCTCTTGTGATTGTGATTCAATCAGTTTCTTATTTTTCTCATAGCCACTGTGAGCAAAAGAAGTCATCGCAGCCTCACGGTCTGGCCCCTAGTATTCATTGACTAACGTCAGCTATATAACGACAAGTAGCTTTTTTTTCCCATTAAAGATTGTGTTATACTTGGAAATCACTCAACCATGAGCTAAGGCTTAGATGGATGAATGTGCCTTTCATTTCATTCAGAAGACAGTCTCGATTCATTTAAATTACCCATTAGGAGAAATTGTGTGTGTCGTACTGCTCTTGTTTTCTGGAATTTTGTTGTTTCCCAGGTCTCTAGAGAATACCCATACAAATAAAACATCAAAGATTAAAAAAATGTTGGAATGGACACAAGAGTTCCTGATGGACCACTTTGGCTCTCTCATTAACAAGGTCATCAACTTCTTTTATTGAGCAGGAATCATATCTCAGTGAATAGGAAAGGTTAGAATATTGATTTTCTTTAATTCCACATCTTTCACTACATCAAGGTCAAATACATGCTTTTGAATTGTACATGCAACATTTCTTCAATGCTTTAACGGATTGTGGGTATTGCAGATGACATTTTGAATCCTTATTTTTGAGCCGGAGTTTGTATGTTGGTACAGTTGTAGAACTGATTGTAAATGCTCTAAGTCTAGTTTAAATAGGCAGTTGAGTTAAAAATTACTCAGGGTATCTTCAGAATCTTCTGGGTGATCGGAAACGACACGTGCCGTGGGTCAGAGACTTCATTTAGAAGGGAGCAGCAAAATAGTGCAGGAAACTGCTCCTAGTCCAACTTTAGAGAAAGAGGTCGGGGGTTGGGGGTGGGGGCAGCTGCAGATTTAGAACCTGGAGATAGAACACTGAAAGGGAAGGAGCTGAGATACACTGAGAAGTAAGTAGGGACATGTGCAGACCCCAAAGACACATTGATTTAGCCAAGTTGCTACTACCCGTAGCCTTGCAATGAGGCATAAAGACAAAGCCCAGTGTACCCTGCGGGGTCTATCTGTGTGCTCAATACTTTCCCAGCACTGCCAGCCTCAGAGGAAAAGAGTTAGCTTCCACATGTTGGGGTCCACCTGGTTTCTCTGTGGCTGGCTCCGGGCCTGCACTGGAGGAAATCTGCTGATGTTTCAGAGAGGGCAATCAATCTGTAAAACATTACGAATGGGTTTGCAGACTGCTTTCTCTCTTCAAGCAGGAGTGGAAAATCTCAGCAGGATATGAATGTAAATTTTCAACGGGATTAAAACCCGGAGAGTTCCAAACATACAATAAAATAAAACAATCGCTGTGTTACACAAACTTTCGCTGGTTTCCTTTTTTTTTTTTTAACGTTTTGGAAGGGTTTGACAGGATGATACCCAGTTTCTGATGATCAGAAAGGGTAACCTCACCTCTTCAGAGCTTCTTTGCTCCCTTTGCGAGTGTCTGGAGAAGGTTGACTCAAATGCTAGTTACTTGAGTTGTAGTAAGGACCAATGCAATCAGATTTATCTCAGTCTCTTCTGTTCCTAATTTAGATTTCATACAACACTTTCTGATTGCAAACCCTGTGGAAGAAAAACCCTGTGGTGATGAAAGAAGGGAACGGAGATCGAGCTGAGCTTCATCCCCCAGGAAATACAGCAAGAACCGAGTAGCGACGTCCGGCCATGTGCTGTGCCCAAGCATAACAGTGTGGCTATGTCCTCCGCTTTATTAATGTGTTCAAACAATATTTTTCTGTCTTGCTTTTCTCCCCAAGGCTCTAAGGTTCTCCGAGCCTGAGAGAAAGCTCAAAATACCACATTGTTGGGAAAGAGCTGACTCTGGCTTTCTTCAGGGAATTTAGAGACCCAGTGATTTGGAGAAAATTGCATGGCTGGTGATTGGCTGTGCCTCTGTTTTTATAAGTGATTAAAAAGAAAACCACTTCAATAATCCTCAGACCCTTGCTCTCTGACTGGGAGCTCCTCCAACTAGGCCTCGTTGGCGGAGCCCTTGGGAGGAGGAACACACATGAACTGTGGGCCAAAAAATTAGAAAAAGCAACAACGACATTGGAACCAGAAACATCAATGTGGGCCAGAATTCAAGGGCAATAACTTTTTTTTCCAATTGGTTAGAGCCTCATATTCAAGACACCCTTTCAGTTTGTACATCATGAATACCTAGCTTTCTGGGGCTTCAGCAAACCTTGTAGCGTTCACGTTATGTATGCTCGCTTTGAAAATGGAGGCAGCCTGGCTCTGCCTGATTGCTAGAAAGCACAGCAATAACGTAAGAGTGACGAAGGCTCGACAGCATAGGATTTCCAGATCAGCGGTGCTGAGTTGTAGGGAAGTGAGGATACGGTTCCACTCAGGGTGAGCGCCTGTAAGTGAATTTTAATTTTAATTTCCCAAATAAGTAGGTATTATAGTTCTGACATAATAAAAAATTTAGATTCATATAGTTTTCTCACATTAATTTGTAATCATTTTCAGTGAAGCAGCAAAACTCAAACTCAAAATCAATCACCTGTAAGTGGGGAAGGTGGCTTCAACCATCTTTAGAAGCTTGGATGCCTATGATAGAGGACTCGTTCCTCTAGCTCTTTGCCAGATTTCTTTGTTTATGATCTCGAGTAGACAGATTTCTTGACCCTCTTTCTTTCCCAGAATGATTCTCCCTCCCAGCAACTGTCCATTGCCAACAGTCCCTCATGATGCGGCGGGGCCTGGAGATCATCTATCCCACCGATGTTGGGATTTTGTTAGCTCTTAAGCAGCTAACCACCAATGCTGTGAGCTCACGAGTACAATTGGTATGTCAAATCCAGAAGACAAAATCTCACAGGACTCCTCCCACCCTCTGGTTCTTATGTTCTTTCTGCAGTTCCTTGAGCACTGGTGGTGGTGAGGTTCATGAAGTTGCTCCATTTAGAGCTATGCACTCATTTTTTTTTAAATTCTCCATGCTTTGGCTAATAACACGTCTCTTCATTGATTGCACTGAGAGAGAGAGAGAGAGAGAGAGAGACTCTCTAAAGAAGCTTTTCGACAAAGATTGAGAGCATCCCAGATCTATGGTTCTATGCACAAATATTTTGAGGGATATTTGATAGGATGATCATTTGAGAATCTACGCAAAATAATTTAATACAATATCTGCAACATAGAGAGTATTTAATAAAATTACTGTTACCGTTAGGACATGGAAACTGCCTTATGTATTTTTGTAGGATTTTTTAAATTTTCTTTTTTGGAAGAGAAGGAGAACTGAACGTAGGGGCTGAAGAGATGGCTCAGTGGTCGAGGGCACTGGCTGCTCTTTCAGAGGATCAGGTTTCAATTACCAGCATTCACATGTCAGTTCACAACTGTCTGTAACTCCGTCTCTAGGGGATCTGATGCCGTCACACAGACATATGTGCAGGCAAAACACCAATGTGCAGACAATAAAAATAAACAAATCATTTGGAGGGACACACGGTGGGGGAGAAGAAAAAGAGATGGGGAAAAGCTAGTACTTATGAAATGGGTTGAGTTTTGAACATTTCCTCCATACCCTATTTTACTTCAGATGCAGATATCAAAATTGCTGAGCCATTTTATAAACTGAGATGGGAAGACTGATTGTAGCATGGTTTTCTTTCTATAAATCATTAAAATCCCAGGCAGTTGTCCATCCTAGAGTCCTACTGGCTTTATTGTGCTTGAGAACTTGAGTCCTTTTATTTTGTTTATGGCCATAGAGATGCAACAAAACTGTAAAGAAGATCAGTTAAGGTGCTCTGCATGTGTAGAACCAGTTCATTTAATAAAGACGTCTTAGGCTGCCTTAAACCTTCAGTGCATTGCTATTTGGTTTTTATTGATAATATCTGGGTGAAAAGAAAATCCAGCAGTAATTACATGAATTCTTTTCCTAAAACTTGCTACTTTGTTTTATTCTGTTAACTACTTAATCCTACGTGCATTTATGTAATGGTCAAAACATTAGAAATAATTAGTCTAAATGTGTTTTATACTCGACAGAAACCACTTGAACTCTAAAAGATCCAAATATTTAACGAGCTTTTTGAAAACCACAATTACAGCTTTTTATAGAAAAGAAACTTTACCTTGGAGACCTGAAAAAATACCTATTTACTGTATCGAGAAAGACTTTTTTACATTTTTAACATACAATTTAATAAGAATTATACCATTCCACTCTTACAACCCATAACTTGAGAAGAATAACAGAGAAAGTCATGCCAGGAAAATATTTTTGAAGGGTAACACCCATTTAATTTTTAGGAAGAGGTCCAAAGTATACAGAAGGCAGAAATCTTACTCAGACCGTTTTAGTTTATTGACTTTTCTGTGCCTTGGAAATCATAGCCTTATTCTCCAGAGACACCCACTGGGATGTATTACATCATAAAGTACACCACGGATGGTAACCTGTGTTATTAAACTGTCAACATACATTATAATACAATTTGTCCTCCGTCCAAGGCAACTAAAAGGCACATTGTTGGCAGGAAGTTTAAAACATAAGACTCTATGGTAATCATCTAAAGCCCGCGGTACTTTGGGGGAAAAGGCTGTAATCGTCGCTCTGCTTCTCCCAAGCAGTGCTTACGAATTTCATTGGATTCGTACAGCAAATACGCTGCTTTTACAAGAAAGGCTTCAGAAGGATTACCCCTTAAAGGCCTTTTGCTAAGTATCCTGGAGACGTCTCGTTCCACAGCGTATTAATAATGGTTTTGTGTAATATCAGGGAGAAACAAATCTGGAGAGCTGGAATTGAAATCATGTTTAATTTCCCCACAGATATTTAACATGATTTCTGACATGGTAGTATCTAGGACAATATTACCTTCACAATGATGGGAAGTCAGTGCCAGTTTTTAAATCTAGCTTGATGGTAGGCAATTCCACAGGAGCTGGGACAAGGGTAGGTGCTGACAGATATTTTTCTGGAACACTTTGCTTTCGAAGGACAGAAGTACCAGGCGGTGGTGGCGGCAGCGGCCGCAGTAGCGGCACGAGCCTTTAATCCCAAGACTTGAGAAGCAGAGGCAGATGGATCACTGAATTCAAAACCAGCCTGCCCTATAGACCTAGTTTTAGGACAGCCAGGGATACACAAAGAAACCCTGTCTCAAACCAAACAAATAAAACAAGCAAAAGCAAATAAAGAACTTCATTTTAAAAAACAGAAGAGAAGATGCAGCGAAGTGACATCAAGTGAAGAATTAGCCAATGGAGGGGAAAGTTCCTGGCTAGAGGGAGTAAGAGCTTTCATCCTCAAATATGACCTATGTCGGCTCATCAATTCTCAGATGCTTAACCTGGAAGTTTTCAAGGTTGGAATTAAAAAAGGCATTCATCAGTAGAACATGATATTTGTTGTTGTTGTTTAAAATACCATTTTGGAGGGGAATAGGTGAGCACTGAAACAGACAAGACTTTCTGTAGCCTGGGCCATGTCTGTCCGGTGTAGGAAGACTGCCAGCACATGTGCTCTCTTGGGCCATTTGAAAGCATCAGGTTACTTACAAAAGAGATGCCCCATCTCTGATGTGAGGCAGTCTAATAACAAGAACTTCTGTGTCATATGAAACTTGATAATAAAAACATTGATTTGCATAATTAAACCAAAAGGAAGCCCTATCTGGGAGAGGGCAAACGGTCCCCGTGTGTTCCCGTGTGGTTTTCTGCAAATCCTCCATTTTTGTGCATCTCCATTCTGAGTGCTTCATGAGAGCAGAGCGATCTTCCTCAAATACAAATCTAGTAAAGTCTGTATTCTCTTGTGGCTTTTCCCTTGCAAATGGAAATTCATAAAATAGTTGATAGGCATTGCATAATCAGCGTTCTGCCGGTGGATCTAATTTCATTTCATTTTAAACCACCAATGCCTTGCTCTCTTTTTACTTAATTTTTCATTTTATTGGTTATTTTTTATTTACATTTCAAGTGTTATCCCCTTCCCCTAAAACCCCCTACCCCATCCCCTGTCCCTGCCTCTATGAAGGTGCTCCCCCACCCACCTACTCACTCCAGCCTCAGCACTCTAGCATTCCCGTACCCTGGGTCATCAGCCTCCCCAGGACGGAGGGCCTCGCCTCCAATATGCCTGATAAGGCCATCCTCTGCTACATATCCATCTGGAGCCATGGTCCCTTCATGTGAATTCTTTGGTTGGTGGTTTAGTCCCTGGGAGCTTTGGCTGGAGGGTGTCTGGTTAGTTGATATTGTTGTTCTTCCTGTGGGGTTGCAAATCCCGTCAGCTTCTTTAGTCCTTTGCTCTAACCCCTCCATTGGGGTCCCCACACTCAGTCTGATGTTCAGCTATGTGCATCCACATCTGTATTGGTCAGGTTCTGGCAGGTTCAGGGGACAGCTATACCAGGCTCCTGTCAGCAAGTGCTTCTTGGCATCAGAAATAGTGTCTGGGTTTGGTGTCTGCAGATGGGATGAATCCCTAGGTGGGGCAGTCTCTGGATGGTCTTTCCTTCAGTCTCTGCTCCACTCTTTGATCCTAAATTTCCTTTTGACAGGAGAAATTCTGGATTAATATTTTTAAGTTGGGTGGGTGGCCCTATTACTCAACCTGGAGTCTATCCACTGGATATGGTCTCTACAGGTTCTATCTCCGTTTTTGGGGTATTTTGGCTAATGTCCTCCCTGTTGGGTCCTGGGAACCTCTTGGGTCCCAGGCATCTGGGATTTTCTAGTAGCTATCCCCAGTTCCTCCTACCCCACTGCTACAAAACTCCTTTCAAAATCCTGACCCTCTGTACTTCTCCCTAATCTCCTCCTGTATCTGAATCGGATCCCCTTTTCCCTCCCCCTCCTCTCTCCCTCCCAGATGCTTCTTTTCCTCTACTTCCCGAGATTATTTTCTTCCCCTTTCTGAGTTAAGACTCTAGCATCCACACTTTAGTGTGGCCTTCTTTCTTCTTGAGTTTCATATGGTCTGTGAGTTGTATCATGGGTGTTCCCAGCTTCTTTTTGGCTAATATCCACTTATCAGTGACAGCATACCATGTGTGGTTTTTTTTTGTGACCTCACTTGGGATGATATTTTCAAGTTTCACTCATTTACCTGCGAATTTCATGAAGTCATTGTTTAATTGTGTAAGATGTACATTTTCTGTATCCATTCCTTGTTGAAGGGCATCTGGGTTCTTTCCAGCTTCTGGCTATTATAAATAAGGCTGCTATGAACATAGTGGAGCATGTGTCTTTGTTATATGTTGGAGCATCATTTGGGTATATGCCCAGGTGTGATATAACTGGGTCCTCAGGTAGAACCTTGCTTTCTATACCCCCACTGTGGCCTTTGTTTCTAGCTTCAGGGACTAGTTCACTCTGACATCATAAACTAAAACCACCAACCCAGAAAGCTCTTTTTCTATCAGCACAGTATAGTCCCACATGTGTGCATTCATCACGCAGGCCTTCCACTGCTCCCCTTTATGTATTTATGCTAGCATTTGTTGATCTGTCTCCTGCACCAAAACTATCAATACAGTGAAGGACTAGGGTTTTGTTGAGAAGGTTTTCTTTGCTTTCAAATATTATCTCCCTAGCATGAAGCATTGTTTGGCTTACAGTGGTACCCATTAAATGCTCTTTAATAATTGAGTTGTAAGCAGTCCTTCATAAGTTAAATTTAAGAATCTGATGAGTCAACGTTTGGGTTTTTTTTTTTAGGTAGCTTATAGGAAAGAACTGCTGATCTAATGCATGCTAGCTTCCTGTATGTAAATGTGTAATGACTTGGAATCAGGGCAAGGCACAGAAACGTGGAGATTGGTCTGATGGGAGAATCTGAAGGTTTCTGGTTTTGCTGTCATGGAGTCTGCCGGAACAGCCCTCAGCTCAGGAGACACTTTTAAACGTTACTTCATAGAGCAGAGCCTCCTTTCAGAGAGTGCCTTCGATGATGTTGGAGTTATTTACCTGCATTGGCATCGTCTGTCTACATGGCGCTATTGGGAAAAGGGTCAATTACCACTCTGATCCTTGTCTCTAATTAGTGATGTTCATCTTCAGTTATCTCCAGTCTCCTGGCTTGAAAACGTATTATATGAGGTTGAAAAGATTTAAGAGAAAATAAGAGTGTGCCGGAGTGCTCTGCTGCACGAGGTGTCACAGTCCTACAGTTCATCTGCACATCACTTACAGTGGTCCAGCTGGCGTTTGTCACCTGGATAAAATGACCCATGTCCTAGGATTTCCTAGATTGCATCAGCATGTTTATGGTCTATGGAAACAATACCGTGATTGGCACCCTTTTCTGTGTGTAATGCATTTTTTTTACCATGGTTTTCTGGACTATCACAGACACAGGATCATGACTCTGAATGTGTTCTTATTTGTCTGTGGACTTCTAAGCATCACAGCATCTCACTTTATCATGGCCTGAGAAGTCAGGGTATGCAAGTGTTCATGGCATCAGATTTCCAAAACAGTAAGACTTCCTAAAATGGTACTTCTCTGAGAAGGCAAACTCCTTTCCCAGGTGTGTCTAGATCCTGTCAAACTGACCATCAATATAAAGCATCCCAGGTCCTGAGATTTGCAATGCTTGTGGTTTTAAAATAACTCCCATTTGAGTTTAGCCATCTTATATCACTCTATAATGATATTAGTAAACAATCATATACAATTTAATTACTTCATATCAATATTTTCTTATTTAAGCAATATCATAAAGTTTTTATTTTATTTTTTCTTCAAATAAATACAATTTTAATGTATTTGTTAATTTTCTTATTTCTTATTTTTTTCATCTTTTTTTAAATTTTTTTCCATCTTTATTAACTTGAGTACTTATTTACATTTCAATTGTTATTCCTTCCTGGTTTCAGGGCCAACATCACTCCAACCTCTACACTCCCTTCTGTATGGGTGTTTCCTCCCCATCCTCCCCTATTATCGCCCCTCCCCCAACAATCACATCTCCACTGGGGTTCAGGGGGTCTTGGCAGACCAAGGGCTTCCCTTCCACTGGTGCTCTACTAGGCTGTTCATTGCCGTCTATGAGTTGGTTTCAGGGGTCAGTCCATGTATAGTCTTTGGGTAGTGGCTTATCCCTTGGAAGCCTGGGTTGGTTGGCATTGTTGTTCATATGGTGTCTCGAGC